>NC_143487.1:49531350-49692421 GCF_027475165.1 Benincasa hispida
CTTTTGTCAGAGAGAGAAAATCACTTTGAAACATGCTTTTAATTACTCAAAATCAATTTAATATTTAATTTCACACTTTTAAATGTTCATCAAAATTGGTTTTTGATAAATTAAAAGCATGTTTAATGATTTTAAAAACGACAAAAGTGATTTAACGGTTTTGGAATCACACCTAAACATATTAGAATCACTTGTGTCATTTTCAAAATCACTTGGAAAATGTATTTAATCGTTCAAAATCAATATTGATAGTATGAAAAATGTGTTTAAAAATGTAAAATTAAATATTGGGGGCTTGTTTGGATTGAGTAGAGAAAAAAAATGTTTTTCAAGAGTCATTTTTATTTAAATTCTCTTGATAAAAATTGTTTAAAATAAACTTTGAAAGTATTTCAAAATCTTTTTTGAGTGGTTGCCAAACATTTCAATTTTTTTCCAAAATGTTTTTTTTTAAATTAAACACTTGAAAAGTTAAACTAAACGAACCCTAAACTGATTTTGAATGATTAAAGGTTTGTTTCAAAGTGATTTTGAAAACGACAAAAGTGGTTTTAACAATTTCAAAATCACTCCCAAACATGATAGTTTCACAACTTTTCCCATCCTATTCCTTCCTTTCTGCTTTAACTTTGGTACTTCTTCCAGGTTATTAGCAGTAGAGGTTATGGTTTGACAGGCTGCTGGTATGCCTTGGTTGGATTCCAATGGGTAAGAATAAGATATCCCCTACTTTGCTTATGTATAGATAGATAGCTCTTCTCACCTTCTAGAATCACTTTCGTTTGCGTAGGCTCGGTTTCTTACCGCTCTTCGACGCATCCTCTCACCTGATGGAATACTTCACAGCAGTGACCTAAGCCAGTATAAACTAGAAAAGCAAAAAGCTGCATAGGTTAACAGTTCATGGGAGCTGGTGTTAACATTATTTGATAGTTTTTCGATGACTTTGCCATCCGAGTTCGATAAAGGAATGAATCTAAACTGAAAGGTTGTGTTCGCATAAGAAGCATACAATTTTGCCAGAAACTTTTGAAGGTTCTGCTCCTGAATGAAAGGTAAAACTGAAAGTAGAACAAAACTTTGTCTGTTGTGAAGCTCTCTCTTGTGCATCACAAAAGAGTGTTGTATTTTAGGTTGCTTTTTCTGTCATAATTCATAAATTCTCAACTGTAATTGGAGTTCATATTATAATATTAATAAAAAAAATTGTGTCTCATTAAGATTTTGTTTTTAGTTTTCTGTTTTTTCCAAAATTATGATTTTCATCTTTGTTAAAGAAGCACTTGACTTTCTAATCAAATTCTGAAAACAAAAACATGTTTTTGAAAACTACTTTTTTAGTTTTTGAAACTTGGCTAGTAGAAATTGGATAACAAGACATAGAAACGTATGGGTTGGAGTATTGTTTACAAGCTTAATGTTAGAAAACAAAATAGTTATCAAATGTGATCGAATTTTGAACATTATTGGGATATATTGGTTTAACTTTTTTTGTTTGTTTGTTTTTTTTTTTGGGAGGGTGAGGGGGTGTTTAGAATTAGTTGAATAATATTTAAAATGGATTATCTAATGCTATGTTGGTAACCATTTAGTTTTTTTGTTTTTGTTTTTAAAAAATTAAACCTATAGACATTACTTTATCCTTCCTATTTCTTCATTTGTTATTTATCTTTTACTCTGGTTTAATAAACTAAGCCAATATTTGAAAATTGGAAAAAGAAAAGGTAGTTTTTAAAAAGTTGTTTTTGTTTTTGGAATTGAGTAAAACATTCAACCATTGTACTTAAGAAAAATGCAAGTCATTGTAAGAAATGAGGAAAAAATAAACTTAATTTTTAAAAATAAAAAACAAAAAATGAAATGGTTATCAAAGAGAGTAAGCAATTTAAAAAAACTTTACACTTTGCTTCATAATTCATGTTGATTCCAATGAATCTGAAATGAAATAATAGAATATAGATTGTTTAATTATCCATCAAAATGGCAAAACATCCGTATTTCTCTTGAGGTAGAGGTTTGAATTTCATCTCCATTTGTAATTTAATATTCTAAAAAATTGACAATTGATCACAATTAAGCAAGAAAGAAAGATTGATCAGGTTATGAAGCAAGAAAAAGGAAAAAAAGAAGGATTCCCTCAACATTTTAGCTTCAACAAATGTACAAGTACAAGTACAAAGCACTCATTGAATGGATGATTGGGCACCTCTTAAAGCCAACAGAGCAGCTCCATAGGCAGCCTCTGTCTGACTTGCCCGACTCACAGGCAAACCAAGAACTCTCTCTCGTATCTTCCTCCATTTCTCATTTTTGGATCCACCTCCTGCTGTGAACACTTCTTCAACTTCAGTTGCTCCTAGATCCTTCAATAACCCATAAGCCTTTCCCTGAATGTTTAAAATATACGCATTTTTTATGCTTCTAGTCATTAGATAACGTAGGATTCCATCTCAAAACTAATTGCATGTAGCTCATACATCTTATAAATATTATAGGGTCTCTTGATTTTTCTAATGTGGGATCCTTAACATGTTCCACAATTTTTGTTTTTGTATCAAATGTTTATTTGGCCTTTATATATTCTGATACATATATCTCATAAATATTATTTGGTCCCTTATTTTTTCCGATGGGGGATGCTTAACATAATCAAATGATTAGAGCTAAAGGACATTATGCTTTTTTCCCTTACCTCAATACGCGCAATAGATTCCAAAATTCCATGCAAATATTCGACATCATTTTCTGGCCGTGGATGTAATCTGCAGATGGAAACAAAGAAATCCACAAAGCAGAGTTCTCAAAGGAAGATGAAATCGTAACATAGCCAGGACTTGTAAATTCTTTAAGTGAAGCAGAAGGATGAAACCTGGGAGCCATTTGTGGGTCTGCCTCTGGAAATCTCTCTCCAATTGAAGTCAAGGGATAATAATCTAGAGGAGAACTTTTCATGGGATTGATTTGTTTGCTCAATTCTTCTAATTGCTCATCAGTAAAGATTTGCCTAAGAACAGCTCCTCCTGTGTTTGAAGCACCTCCAACGAGCCACATATTGTCAAGTCGGTGACTGTACACTCCAAACCGTGCATCATCAATCCTATTGGTACTCAATAGTTTGATGGCAAGCGTGGAGCCCAAGGAAGTGACCTAAACAGTAACAGCATTGTACAAGGGTGTGTAAAAATAATATTCCAGCCACAGCGACTCTTGTTAGAGTGTTTTCTTCCCCCTCTTTTTTCCCTTTCTTCTAAGAATTCGTGTCCAAAGATACTTTGAACGAACAGTTTCCACCGAATATTAACCTTGAAATGCATTACTTAACGAGAAAATAGGTTTAGAACAGGAGCTCATCAAAATCTGTTGGGCAAGTTAAACAAATTGTAATTCATTTTTGCTCATTTTTATAGTTAACATAACTCATAATCAAAACTCGTTGACTAAATAGTCAGACCTTGTTTGACAATCATTTCAATCCTACAATAACTATTTGGTTTTTGTTTTTTATTTTTATTTTTTGAAAATTCAACCGGCAAATACTACTCAAATTTTGGAAACTGGTGAGGGAATCCTTTTACCCAAGTGTGTGATAGAAACATTAGGAAAATAATTTGTCTACTCCAAGAAAAAGGAAATCATATAGCATCCTTACAGCTTGCCCTGGCAGGGTTGCACGTGCTGCAAGAAATGCAGCAATACTATCTGTGGTTCCTGTGCATGCAATGCAATCATTTGGAAATCCTGCACAAAGGTTCTAGTTAAACGTCAACTCTTTCAAAATGTCCAAAAACCTTTCACTAGAGGAACTCGAGATTTGCCTGTAATTATTTATGGATATGAGATGTAGCCTACACTTTACAAAGTGCTTGTATTCCTATTTATGTTATTTATGATTTTTGACCCTATAATTTGGAAGAGTGCACTATATATAAATACTCTAACTTTAGAGACATTCGTGTAATCTATAATCTGATATTTTCTTTCTAATAATAAAATTATTCTCTCATTGATTATGGACGTATTTAACATACTGTTAATGAATCCACGTAAATCTCCGTGTCAATTTTTCTACCATTTATGTTTCTATTTTCTTTGATTATCGATTCATGACACCTATAATAGAAGTTGGCCTTTGAAACAACAAACAAACATTAAACTTTTATAAGTCAATAAATTAACCATTAAAATTGTTATGTTATAATATAACCATTACAATTTTATATGTTAAATTTTCATAAAGAATCGATCTTTACTAGACAAGGCGTTCTTCCACTACAAATTATCCTCCTTTTATTCTCCCTTACATATACGAAAATTTCTTGTACTTGTTTGATTTCTGGAGGCAAACTTTTCATCTATCATAAGTGGCAAACTTCACGCAGTTTCACATTTTGGAAAGCAGAAAGTGATTGTACTTTTTAGAGTAAAAGATGGACAATTACCAAATTGTGATCTAATGTCCTCTTTCAAATATCCAATATAAGTTCCAGGAGCTTTGACGTGTGGTAAAAGTTGAGAATATGGTTGAACAAGAAGCCAGGGTGGGTAAGAGTCAATTTCAGGATCGTAGCCAACCTGTGATGCAGAAAGAAAAGCTTAATTAGCTATAGGCTATTCTAAAATGATCGTGATAACATAAGATACACTTAAGTGCAAAAAACTTATAAAGAGCACCTTTAAAGCATTATTATAATCTGAAACCCCAAGCTTTCCATGTAGAAACCACAATAACCAATCTGCTTGATGTAACAATGTAGCAGATTCTTTACTCGAGTCAGTACTGTTCCACCATGAAACCAGCTTGCATAAAGTAGATGACGCAGAGCAGACTGTATGGTTCACTGGAGCAACAGACTTCACCAATGGTAAGGCATCAGGACAACTCTCATTGTACAATAATGGCTTTGACAATGGCTGTCCTGTGTTGCTGCGCAAGTATAGGCTGCTTCAAATACAGACTTTACATGGAAGGAACAGAGTCTAATGAAGGGAAGAAATTTCTAAAGCATGTTGACCTGTCCACGATTAAGGTAGTTGCAGATGTGCCATCTATAGAAATTGATGCCACCAAATGACGATAACGATTTGGAACATCTTCAAGCAGTGAAAAAAGTGTTGTTTTCCACGATCTTGCCCAATCGATTGTTTCATGGTTCTTTCTAGACAACAGTAAAGTAACATCATTCCCAAGAACTGTATTCATGATGCAAATGAATGAAATCTACACTACATGAATTCCTTCTTTAACACAGTTGTTACAGACCAACAAAGTCAACCAGTACAGTCATTATGGAAACAAAATTTTCCTTGCAGTATCGGGAACTGCTTCCTTCTTAAGTATTCTCCATATTCACCAAGGTTGGATCAAACTATCTGGTTTGCCTCTCACTACTACGGTAGGAATAAGTAAAAAAATAATCAAGAAATTAAAAGAAAACAACAAAACTATGAAACATAAGAATTTATGTCAAAAACTCTAAACCAGAAGAAAAACCACTATGTGAAAAATTGTTACAATCATAAAGAATATTTCTCTCCCTGATCCCAAATATAAGAGCACTCTCTCAAAACTTTTATGCTACTCACTCTTTAATTTCACTTTCAAACTAGAGTTAGCACACCAAAACTTAAAGTGTTTCTAATTAGGACAATTTGAAACAAAAGTAATAGGGTTCTTTTATAGTTCTTAAAGTCCATTACTTCCTTCAATTTTTTCGATGTGAGACAACCATTCTTCTAATATTTTACCAAAAATCCAACAAGTGAGTCATCCAACTCCATAGACAAAGACGAAATGGGATACAGGACATCTCACATCAATCTTCTCCTCTTTCGAAGCAATCTTCACTTGCCAAGATTCCAAATAGTTAATTCATAATTGATCACATTTTACTGTTATCACATCGATGTCCCTTCCCCACCAAATAACTCTAGAACACACATAGACCAATTTACGCAAACCTCTATTAAAAACCTTTATATAGGCTGAGTTTAGCTCATCCATCAACTAATTGAAAACAAAAATTCACCTGATATGAAAACCCTAAAAATATAAACAAAACTTCAAAATGATCATCATGATTCGTAACTTCTGTACTCATGTACCTTATAAAGCGGATACTCCCTCTTTCCCTCCGCACAAACATCCCCTTCCTTGTCAATGAGCGCAAATCTTGCGCCAGAGGTACCAAAATCCATACCGAGGTAAAGCCGGTTCCCTGATTGAGGAGACACCACGTTGGTTTCAACACTCATTGTTGTCCTTCTTCGTTTTCTTGGACTTTGATTCCGCGAAATCCAAATCCCTGACGCGTGAAGATCATACGCATTGATGAATTTGAGCTCATCCACTTAGCTTCAAAATGCAATTGTAATTAACATGAAATCAACATACAATTACGGCGAGAAGAAGACTTTGAACGATCAGAACAGAACATTGCTCAGATATAATTCGTTATTAAAATATAACATAACAATACTACAAAAAAATCATACAGTATAGAGAGAAAGAAAGAGAGAACCATGTTTAGAGGGCGAGTATGATGTTGATGGAAGCAAGAACAAATTTTCAGCAGGAGAACGAAGATTGGAAGGAAGCATAATTCTGTGAAGTTTTCCAGTTTCTGAATTCAGCCGTGTATCTAATCGGATGAGAGGGAATTGAGCCTCTCAATCCTCAGCTCGTGGATTTATTATTATTATTATTATTATTTTTGTAAAAAAATTATTTATCTTTATTATTAGTGTTGGTGGTGTGGGAAACTCGCATAGGTCGCTCCTCTTCTGACCCACATCTCGGGTCGAAGTACTTTGTTGGAGCTAATCAGCAAGAGTACTCGGTATCGAGTCGACCGTGTCTAATAGTACACTAATTATTTAGCTCGACTAATTACAGAGAGTATTGCTTACCCCCTCGAGGATGATGGTGTGAACTATTTATAAGGTTCATCCTCTAACTCCCCTTTAGGGATATGTCCAATGTCGATGGTATAATAATAGGTATGATCCTCGAAGTTGAGAGTGTTGACGAGCTTGACTCGATCATTTACCCTTTGATGAAAAACTACGAGCTCGATTGGTAAACCAAAACCTAAGGGTTTGCCTTTCCTTGTGGATCTGGGTTTGGGTCTTAGTTGAGCAACCATCAACAATTATTATTATTAATATAATTGCAATGAATAATACTTTTAGGGTTAAACATTAAGTATATAGCAACATTTTTAAAGAAATGTAAATATAGCAAACTTTATTAGTGATAGAATCTATCGCTGATAGACTCCTACCAATGATATAGACATTTACTGATAACTCCAAGAACTAGATCTAAATTTTGTTGTGTCTGCAAAATCTTTTGCATTGTGTTACATCGATTAATACTTTGAATCTAATTTCTATATTTGCAATTACTCTTTCTTATTATTATTATTTCAAGTTCAACCATTGGAAAAAATTGAACATCTATATTTGCAACTGATGAATCTTTTGCTCCAACATGAATTTACCTGGTTGCTTCCATCTTAATTCTAGATTGAGTGATGAGTTAATTTTGGACATAGTAAATTAGCAGGTTGGTTTGATGGCTTGCTACTTTATTGACTATAAAAAAAAAAAGGTGTTATGAATTTGAGGAACACAACGGTGCACAACGAGAACATAGAAATGGAGAAAATATGATATAATAATAATATATAATACAATAAATAAGTATAATATAATATATAAACATATAAAATAAATAAATAACAAAAAGTAAATAAAATAACAAAGAATGAATTTCTCCACTTTCTCCAATCTTTTTAGATTGTTCACCAATATGTGTATCTTTCAAAACCAAATGTCACTATTTATAGGCAATTTGGCAAGTAGGAGCCAGGAGGTGGATTACATGGACACTAATAGTGTGTAATCTTGAGACACATGAACAACAAATGGGGTAATGAATAAGTGACACATGGCCAATGGACACTAAAAATGGGCATCTACATTACACCTAATTTAACATATTCATAATACTCCCCCTTAGATGCCCATTATATATGAAATATGTTTCGTTAAAATCTTATTAGGAAAAAATTCACTGGGAAAAAAATCCTAGTGAAGGAAAAATAGTACATATTTTATATAATATATTATTCTTAAAAAGTATATTTACTCCCCCTCATAGAAACATCACTTGAGATCTCTGAGTCGCCGCATTTTAATGTTGTGCACTAGTTTTTCAAAGGTTGCGGTAGGTAATGCCTTTGTAAATAAGTCTGTCAGGTTATCCTTCGAATAAATTTGTTGTATAGTGATGTCGCCATTTTCTTCAAGATCATGAGTGTAGAAAAACTTCGATGAAATATGTTTTGTTCTATATTCTTTAATATATCCTTCTTTGATTTGGGATATACATGTTGTGTTGTCTTCATATAATATCATTGGAAGATTTTTACTAGAAGAAACCACATGTTCCACGAATGTGTTGATTCATTGATCTTAGTCATACACATTCTTAACTATCCTCGTGAATTGCAAGAATTTCAACATGATTTGAGGAAGTGGTTGTTATGGTATGTTTCACCAATCGCCATGATATAGCAGTTCCTCTAGATAAACCTATTTGAGATCTAGCTTTGTGTGATTAGATAAATATCCAGAATCTACACAACCAACTATGTCAAAATTTGATTTATTTGAATAAAACATACACATGTCGATTGTTCCTCGGTGATAAAGGAGTATATGCTTAATTTTGTTCCAATGTCTTTTTGTTGGAAAAGAACTATATCTTGTTAATAAATGTAATGAAAATGAAATATCTGGTCTTGTATTATTAGCAAGATACATAAATGCATCAATTGCACTAAGATATGGTACATCAGGACCAATAAGTTCCTCATTATCATCTCGAGGTCGAAATATATCTTTCTTCACATCTAGTGAACGAACTTCCATTGGAATGTTTAATGGATGTGGTTTATCCATATAAAATATTTTCAAAACTTTTCCTGTATAAGTTGACTGATGAACAAATATCTCATATGCTAAATGCTCAATTTTCAAGCCAAGACAAATTTTTGTTTTTCCAAGATCTTTCATCTCAAATTCTTTCTTAAGATATTCTATTGCTTCTGAAAGCTATTCAGGAGTTCCAATTATAATTATGTCACCAACATATACAGTTATAGTAGCAAATTTTGACTGTGATTTCTTTATAAAAACACATGGACATATTGGATTGTTTTGATATCCTTCTTTCAACAAATATCCACTCAGGCGATTGTACCACATTTGTCCTGATTGTTTCAATCCATATAACGATCTCCGTAACTTTATTAAATACAATTCTTGGGAATTTGATTTATATGTTTCAGGTACCTTAAATTCTTATGAGATTCTCATATAAATAGCATTATCAAGAGATTTATATAAATATGCTGTGACTATATCTATAAGATGCATATCCGGACTTTCATATACAGTCAGACCGATTAAATATCTTAGTGTAATTGCATCCACCATAGGAGATTACGTCTTTTCATAATCAATACCAGGTATAATACCAGGTATTTGTGAAAAACCTTGTGTAACTAGTCTTGTTTTATATCTTGTGACCTCATTATTTTCATTTTTTTCTTATAAATACCCATTTGTATCTCACAAGTTTGACACCTTCTGGTGTTCGGACTACTGATAAAAAAAACCTAAGTTTTTTAAATGAGTTTAATTTTGTCTCAATTGCTTCTTTCCACTGAAGCCAATCTTTTCTATATTGACATTCTTCAACAAATTTTGGTTTAAAATCCTCATTTTCAGATATAATATTAAGAGCAACATTATACGCAAAAATGTTATCAATAACTACATGAGTTCGGTTCCATCTTTTTCCTATTGTGGCTAGTTTATTGAAATCTCATTATTATCTTTATATATTCCACCTTCCTCATTAGTTATGTCATGAATTTCTTCATGGATATTTACATCCTCAACCAAGTCTTTTTGACTATTAATTATTTTTCTTTTTCGAGAATTTTTATCTTTGAAAAACACTGATCTACCACGCTTTTAACATGTTCCAGACTCATTGATGACAACTTGCTGCATTGGGATATCAATTTTCGATGGAGCATTTGCAGTTGGTATATGTGACTTAGTTATTTTCTTTGCATCTATAAATGCATCTGGGAACTGACTTGCTATATTTTGCAAATGAATTATCTTCTTAACTTCAAGTTCACATTGTTCTATACGGGGACTAAAATGAGACAAGAACGATGTATTCCATGTAATTTATTTTTCCAACTTCCTCCCCCTAATATTGGAGAATTTGTCTCATTAAAATGACAATCAGCAAATTGTGTAGTAAATACATCATGTCACACTCCCACCCAGATTATCCTCTGAATCCGAAAAGGGATGTGAAGATAGCAGTCACCAACCCTCTTATGGCAACAACTGTCCAATCTGTTCCTGTTTACCTATCTCCTTAGATCCTGTTAAACTTGATTAGCAATTTATAATGTCTACAACTTATCATAATCTCATCATCAAACCACTGCACATATATATATATACCTGCTAATCAGCTACCAAATCAACATACATTAATAGATTTTGAAAACTTAAATTTAATACAACAATAGTTTAACAAAAGTCCTACCTTTTTCCCCCATGACATGTACAGAAAAAACTAGGGTCTAACAGAATATAGTGGACCACTTAAACTATAAAATGTTGGGAAGATCTTGAGTAGTAACTGGCTGGCAAATCTGCAAAGTTTTAGGATGTCGACCGCTGCCTGGGGAGATAAAACATTTAAAGAATGAGCTTAAAATTCCCAACGAGTGACTACTTTAAGAAACATGCTTTTATACATAAAACAACATAAACATGCTTATCATAAAACCATTGCATACTCATTTTTCAGGGTTTGGAAATACAACTAAAAACATAGAAACATAGTATATGGAAGCCCTGAAGTAAAATTCATCATTAGTCTCCTGAGGCATTAGGACAAGTGGGAGATTGTTGGGATTGGTGTCCTAATTCTCCCAGAGTCTCGTAGTTTGTAATCTGTACACATTGTTATGAATAAAATAAGAGTTATTTTATTTGACATTTACTCATATCCAATAAACAAAACTCCATGGTTATTGTATGTAAACTTAAGTATGTATATGAGATATACAAGTGGATCATGCCTTAAGTGATAACCTAAATAGGTCTGTAGTATAAGGATTAAGAAGGGATACCTGGCCTTTGTGATACTACGGATACGACCCGCTTTATAGAGGTTTCCGAGTGTTGTGAACTACTACAGATGCTAGATCCTGACCATTCATGTGGAGACATGCGAGCGGGGGTGTCCTATATAAAGAGTTTATATAAGACCGGACTATGAGATGACTAGTTTCTGTATATAAGGCCATTGATACTTGAGACTTACATCTCACATAAACGACCATAGGTGATATGACATCAATCTTGAGTGTTTTGAGTTTGCAGTGTTCGTGTGGTGGTCGCTGTGATCGTGCTGTGTTGCGATCGCTGTGTTCGAGCGTTCATGTGTTGCAGTCTTGGAGATTGAACGAGCGTTCTTGATCGAGGGATTTTGAAGATGAGTCTTCAAAGGTATGTATAATTCTATCCCTTGAACTTATGTAAAGCATGTTGTAATTTCGTATTATGCATAACCTATTAGTTTCAGTTTCTTGATTGTAATTGTGTATGTTCAAATACGAATAGAATTTAGAATGATTATTCCACTGCTCATGGAAATCCTCATGTCTGATTTCCTTCATTTGGTATCAGAGCCAGGTTGTTCTAATATTCCAAATTGCACTTCTGCGTTTGTGTTAATTTTTAAATGCGTTTGTGGATGCGTTTGTGGTGGGTTTTCTACATTGCGTTTAAGTTTTAAATGCGTTTGTGGATGGCGTTGATGAATGTTTATGGGTTAATTGCCTCTGTTTAATTTTTTTTTAAATTACAAAGTGTTAATTTGTAAGGGTCTCTATGTTTTTTGGCATAATTGACATGAAATTGAGTCTGTAATTCAAAGTGTTTGAGTTTTTCGAGTCGTTCGTGATGAAGTTTTGAAGCATAGAGATGCAAATCTCAGCGAAGAAGAAGACCAAGAGTTGGTCATGTCATGTAGCCTCAGGTAAACGGTCGGTGGGATTTGGCTAAACGATCGTGTAGTATTTACTAAACGATGGGGTAAAGCGTTTACTCTATCGCGTAGCGTTGGTTGCCCGATCGCGTAAATGCTGGAGGTAAACGATTGAGTGGGAGCATTTGATGCTCATCGTTTAATAAAAGATGCGTGCACTAAACGATCGTGTAGTTAGCATGCCTAATCGCATACTTACTTACTACATGATCACACGATATACGATACTTAGGTGCTTGCTCAATGATCGTTTAGACGATTGCGCTTCACCGCGTTGTTGTCATTTAGAGATTGCGTTATGTGTTGCACGCTGCACGATCGCGTACCTCATGCTTCATCGCATAGTAAAAGATACACGATCGTTTAGCTTTGGAAGCGTAGGTAAACGATGGATAAAGTGTTTACTCTTTTGTGTAGATGATCACATGTTTTTTGGTACATGATCAGTGGAGACGCGGATTTCAACCGGATGGTTCAAGACCCGGTTTGCCTATTTGAACCTGTGACTCTTTGTTTTTGTAATAGTTAGCTTGTAGTTTTGAGGTTTTGAGACTAATTATCCTAGTTTATCAACATTTTGTTTTATATACATGAGATGTATATGGTTTATATGGCATAGTGTATGACATATAGATTTACAACCCACCTTAGGTTGTGCAATTATTCATGTATGATGTATTATAAGAGTTATAATATGGCATGTTGAAATTACAAGAAAGCATGTGCATGCATCATGAAATATAGGAGTTATATTTATGCATCCAGTAAGCATATTCATGCATCATCTTTATATTATAAGCGTTATAGTATAAGGGTGAATGGAAACATGTTTTGCTTGGTTCGTTGCTGTTTTGTATAAGTGTTATATAAAAAGTAGCAATGAATGAACAATGCATGAAGCATGACACTTAGGCTGTTTGTAAAAGTTATGAATACCTTGTATGTGTTTTCTTTGCATTGTGAATGTTTTTGGTTGTTTCTGTTATAAGCGTTATAATAGAAATTAGACTAAAATCGATTAGAAATAGTTGCATGCGGACTTAGGCAAACTCATATTTTAAAGGGTTTTAAAACTGGACTGAGATAGACCTAAGTTCAAAGGTTTTAATAGGATTAGCAACCTAGTTTTAATCTTTTTAAATCGGTTTAATAGAATTAAATTGATTGACATAAAAGATTAAAATTGTATTAAATCTATCTATAAGGGACCTTTTGTCTAAGGTGGGTTCTGTCTAGACTGGGATATTTAAGCTGACGGAAACGGAACACCCCCTACCTAGGAAGCTACCTGGAAAGGTGAATTAGATAGATTTTCTGCAAGCATGTGACATTTGGTCAAAAACTCTGTTAAAGAGTTTAATGGATGATGATCAAAAGTTGATAAACAATCCAAGGTAAATGTTACTCTTGGACAAACCTAAATTGTCACTTAGTTAAAATTCTTAATCGTGTTTTTTCTAAGTAAACTAAACCCCAAGTTATAAAATGCTCAGTGGGAGGAAGATATGTATCTGATATGTCAATGATTCCACTCACGTTTCTCCCTAAATGTCCATGCCTTGAGATTCATGTTTGGCCTCGTGGTGCCCTGAGAGCATCCCTCTTCAGATGGTGTTTGCATGAGTCAATATTAAGGTGGATGTAGAGAGTGTTTATAGTAAGTGGGTGAAGGGTGTGTGTCAACACATCCTACGGTCTTTGTCATTGGTTCACATCGTGGGATCATTTTTTACTCCCTCGTGGTGCCTTGGGAGCGTCCCTCTCGGATGGGTTTTGTGCAGTTGGTCAATATCAAGGTGAACTCCAGAAATGGATAGGGCCACTTTAGTTTTTTCCCCAATCAGATTTTTTCCATTCAGATTGGCTGCTTGGGGCGGAACTCTAGGGCCTAATAGCCTAAAATGGTGGGTCACACTTATGGGAAATTGTTAAGCAAGTTAATGATTTCTTGACCAAATCAATGATGGCTAGTCATTATAGAAGCAAGAGTTGTTCTGGTATTAATGGCTGGTTGAGAATGTCTCAATTCAGAGGAGGGATAAATTGACCACCCTTCGGCGGCTTTTGTCCTAAACCTTTGAAGTGTCATTGCGAAATTAGATGTCACACGGGGTTCATGTTAGTTTTGCTAACCCATATTGGATGTTGTATGTTTTTCAACAGTTATTTGCTTAAAACCTAACGTAGGTCAATGTGTTTTTGTTTTCAACAACATGTTTGATTTTCCATTTAATGCCTCTAATTTGACCGATTACATACAGTGGAAAAAGTCTTGTAAAACGTATTTCGTGGTAAACGACCTCGAATTTGTCATGGTTGAAAAGTGTCTTCAAGTCCCGACCTTTGATGCACCGCGAAGTGTTTGAAGTGCATATGAGGTGTGGATGCAGGCTAATTCATTGGCTCGACTTCACATATTGGCTAGCATACTTGATGTTCTGGCCAAAAAGGTTGAAAACATGGTCATTGCATGTGAGATCATGAACTCGTTGCAAGATTTTTTTGAATGCCAGTTCTTACTTTTTGAGCATAGAGGAATTGATGACAAAACCAGTAGTGTCAGTTCCCAAGTTAAACTCTAGGAAGAGGAAGCAAGTGTTGCTGACTCTGTTAAAGTTTATAGAAAATAAGTGTTCTCTAAAATGGGACTTCGAGCTTATTTAAGTTCTGAGACTGATCCCACTACTCTCCAAAAAAGGAGGATGTCTAACGACAGTAAATGTGATTTATTAGTCTTGGAGACGTGTTTGGTAGAGAATGATGATTCTGCCCGGATCCTTGATTCAACTGCTACTAATCACGTCAGTTCCTCTTACCAAAATTTTAGTTTCTGGCAAACATTGCCACAGGAAGAGTTGAATCTTTGAGTCAATACTGGTGAAGTTGTTGCTGTAGGTAGGATGAAGTTATTTTTGGACAAGAAACGTTATCTAATACTGGATAATGTTTTCGTAGTTCCTCATATCAAAAGGAATTTAATCTCGGTATCTTGTCTCATTGAACAAGGGTATACCATCTATTTTCTGAGAATAAAGTGTTTATTTTCAAGAATAGAATGGAGATTGGTTTTGGTTCAATGGAAAGTAACTTATATGTACTAAGGCCATTAGTCATAGAAGCCTTGTTTAATACTGAAATGTTTAGTACAACGAGAACAACTAAAAGACCAAAGGTTTCTCCTAAGGAAAACGACCATCTTTGGCATCTAAAGTTAGGTCACATCAATCTCAATAGGATTGAGCAGTTGGTGAAAAGTGGACTTCTAAAGAGTTTAAAAGAAAACTCATTGTCGGTGTGTGAATCATGCCTCAAAAGCAAGATGACCAAATGACCTTTTACTGGAAAAGGTTACAGAGCTAAGGAAGCCTTGGAACTTGTACATTCTGACCTCTATGGTCCGACGAGTGTTAAAGCTCAAGGTGGGCATGGATATTTTTTCTCATTCACAGATGATTATTCAAGGTACGGGTATCTCTACCTAATGCAACATAAGTCTGAAGCTCTTGACAAGTTCAAGGAGTATAAGTCTAAAGTTGAATATTTGTTATGTAAAAAGATAAAAACACTATAATTTGATTGTGGTGGAGAGTATACGATCTCCAATTCCAGAACTATATGATAGAACATGGGATTGCATCCCAACTCTTGGCCCCAGGTACACCTCAGCAGAATGGTGTATCAGAAAGAAAAAACAGAACCTTGTTGGACATGGTTCGGTCTATGATGAGTTATGCTCATCTTCCAGATTCGTTTTGGGGTTTTGCAGTAGAGACTACATACAACATTCTAAACAACGTTCCCTCGAAAAGTGTCTCTGAAACACCTTTTGAGTTGTGGAGAGCCCGTAAAGGTAGTTTACACCACTTCAGGATTTGGGGGTGTCTGGCACATGTGCTTGTGACTAACTCGAAGAAGCTGGAACCGCGTTCGAAAGATTGCCTCTTTGTAGGCTACCCCAGGGAAATAAGGAGTGGATACTTCTATGATCCGAGTGAGAACAAAGTGTTTGTTTCTACAAATGCTATCTTC
Organism: Benincasa hispida; assembly: GCF_027475165.1. Classification (NCBI taxonomy): domain Eukaryota; kingdom Viridiplantae; phylum Streptophyta; class Magnoliopsida; order Cucurbitales; family Cucurbitaceae; genus Benincasa; species Benincasa hispida. Next base: position 49,547,531 of record NC_143487.1, read on the forward strand.
TTGAAAGAAGACCACATCCAGGATCATAAACCACGAAGTAAGCTTGTTTTACGTGAGATTTCTAGTGAGACCGAGACTACTTAGGATTCAACAAGAGTTGTTGAATAGATTGACAGATCAACAAGAGTTGTTGAGGTCGGTACATGTAACACCCCGAATTTTTGTTCTTAATGTAATTTCAGTATTTTCAATTATTTGAGGACATTTTTGTCAAAGTTGGATTAAATTTTAGTTAATGTCAAAATAAAGATTTTATTGGGAAAATTGGATTAATTCTGAAATTTAGGGTGTGATGACATAATTTTAATCTAAGCTACAAGTCCATGTTCCCGTTACCAGTTCCCCGGCAACGGCGCCATAAACTTGACACGCAGATTTTTAAGTCTTTATCATCATACAAGCTCATCATAAACTTGTAATGCATGTATGAATATGAATGAATCCTATGTCATACAACACATGGATGATTGCGATGATATGCAATATTACTTCTAGATATGCGTTATTAATGAATGTTCTTATAGTATGTTGTGCGTTGTCACAAGTTTCCTTGCGTTAAAACCAAGTATAATTTCACCACAAATTTTTCAGTGTGATCCGAGGTCGAACACAGGGATTGTTTTAGGTTGATTGCGTCATATTTGTGATATATGTGACCGAGGGTTTTTCAATTTAATAAAAGTGTTGTTTGTACATGCGATAAAGTAAATTGTGCATTAAAGTAAAGATAAGCGATAAAAATGTGATAATAAAGTAAATTGAGATGAAAGTAAAGTGTGATAAAATAAACCTAAATTATGATGATACAAGATACAGGTTACATGATACAAGATATCAAGGTTGAGACTGACTGTGAAGAATATACAAAGATCATGTTATACGGTGGCAAGGCTTATGTGCAAAATAGAAAGAGAAAAGATAATTAATATAAACAGCGCAAGTTTCTTAATTGTGTTAAAGATATAAGTACACCTCTCGGTGATCGACCACATTTCCTACATCTCTGTGGTGAAACAGGGACGAACGTAGTGAACGCAAGGTTGCTTCCATCTCTGGAAGTACTTTTTGCTTTAGTTAATGCATTCTTCTAACCTTCTCTCGACAGACCAGAATGGCATCTTCACTTCTACTCTCACAGTTGAAGATGTCGTCTAGCATGCTTTAGCTAAACATCTTTATTTCTTTAGTACAGATTAATTTACTTGTTTAATTCATATTAATCACTAAGGGATTAAGAAAACATTGTGGAGAAAGCGATTAATGGAGGAACGGAAATAGACAGAAATGTGGAAATGAAAGTGATCATGACATTTAATTATAAAATCAAGCGTCTGATACATGGTTGTGAATGATTTAGACTAAGAAGATGAAATACAATTGATGAATAAGAGTTAGAAACAAATACAGAAGAGTGCCAATGTCTTGACACCGATTTGGATGGAGAGATTGCTTGCCGGCGTAGATGGAGTGAATGGAAGGATGAGCTTCCCTCTCAGGCTTGCTCAATCGGTAGAGTTGATCTAGGTATAGAGCTTCACGGTGGGGATTTAGAATGATTCGCCCTGAGACTCACCTCTCGACCTTGTCATTTTTCTTCCCGGATCTTCTCCGATCAGCACTCAGATCAACCTCTCTCTCAATAGCCTCATATCAATTATCCTGTGTATCAAGTATATCTTCCAGTGAATTCTTTGAGGGTATTTATAGGTGAAAGCTTTGACTCTTTGACTTATGGTCCTCGCTGTATTTTTATGGAAATTTCGAGAATGGTGGAATAAGTATTCCTTCTGTTATGCAAACAGTTTGTCGAAAATGCACAAAGGTTAGTTGTACACGTGTCAAAATCCTCCGTGATTGTGCTGCTCATTTGCATCTTCGATTTTGTGCCTGCATGCAGTGTTGTTTTTATTACCGCATGCGGTTGAAGTTCAGCTTTGGATCAATTGTCGCATGCACCGTCATTGCGTTGATCGTTTATTCATTCTTGAAAGATGAGCGCAATGCGACGTAGATGCGTTAATCTTTCTCTCTTGAGCCATGAGCGATTACGGTGACTGGATATCTTGCAAAACATACTTGAAATATTCTTTTCTACCATCGCAATGGTGTTAGTGGGTGTATTGACGACAATTTATAATTATTGTATTTCTTAGCTAATTTCCATACAATTGATGCAACGTTCCTCTCTTTTGGCCGCAATATTTAAATAAAGTAGTATAAATAACTTGTATTTCTATAAGTTATCACACCCCCAAATTTAGATATATGCTTGTCCTCAAGCATATCTTCTACTAAGGCAATAAAGCTCAATTCCTATCCTATATTCTTGCGTCGATTGGTTGCTCCGAATGCTCCACTTAGGTACATTACTTGACAATGCAATTTCCTTCTATCCTTGCTAATTCATAACAAAGCCTTACTTTATTCTTCTATACTACAAATTTCTGCTCAAAAATGCTTTTCTAGTTTCGAAAAGAATGTTCACCTCTTCTTTATCAAAACAACTTGATGCGTCTGTATGCGGTAGTCAAACTTTGCGTCATTTATTAGAGACTGTTGATCATGGTTACACTCTTCATTTTGTCTTGTTCCCACGGGTGTCATGCGAACATCCAACCACCGTTGTGTGCCAATTTCAACTTTAACTCATGAATTTCAGAGGAGTTGTCTCTTGCATTCTTTTATTTATTTTTTCTTTTCTTTTTTCTCTTTTCATATTGCATTGTTCTTGGAAACTCACCTTCGTTTTGACTTGCTCCCATGGGTGTCATGCGAGCATCCAACTACGAGCAGGTTCCTTTCACAACTAACTCTTATCAGGTTGGGAATGTTTTTGGGTTTTCCATTGCGCTGACATTGGAGTTGATATGAAAACTTTTTTTTTTTTTTTGGAAATGAATGCATTTTTCTTAATGAACGCATAATCTTGATCTCATCTGCTCAGATCTTCCCCACCCCCAAATTTAGAGATGCGCAAGGTCCTCATTATGTTGTTTGGACAAACTAGACAAACACTTAGAAAAAATTTCAAAAAGAAGGTTTGAGCAGAACTTTGAAGGGAAAAAGGTAAAGTATTGCTAAACTATGAATTAACTAAGTGTTAGTTAGAAATTACAAAGTGTGGAAAATGTTACTAAGTGTAAACATATTATACATCATGGCAGGCAATGAATAACACAGAAAGAAAGATTAAGAACATCGCAAATTGACAAAGGATGATAAAGAAAAAGGCACATGCAAATAGAGAGAATTGCTACTTAGTTGTATTGAAAATTAATTAAGTATACAAATAATTAAAAATTAACGCAATACAAAAATTATTGGCCTGTACAAAGAATCAAAGAATTTCATTAACTTAGAAAAATAATGAATTGAATAAAAATACAGAATGGCCGCATAAAAATGTAAAGATTATTGTTGAAGAGCAGGAGGGTCTAGAGGAGGGTTCTGATGCGGTACGGGTGGAGTCTCTTCGAACATCAGACACTGCCTGAGATGCGCAGGCACCGTGGGACCATGAAGATATGCTGTTAGAAAATTAAAGTACTCATGGTTGCGCTCTGCAAGTTGTCTTTGGTGGCGATGGATTGTATAAATGTTGCGCTGAATATTAATCAATGCCTCCATTGACGTAGCAGCACTGCGCTTTTTATTATCGATTTGCTCCATTACCACATCAAATTTCTGGTTGAAGAAGGCCTGTTACTGAGCGAAGAGTTTTTGTTGTTGGGAGAAAAGGGATCGGATTTCTGCTAATTCAGCAGCGAACAAGGTGATAGTGGGTGGTGCCTGCGATGTCTCGCCAGCAACGTTTTGGGTTGGGCAAAGGTGCCTTCACCCAAATCATGTGGGTCATCAATATGCGACGATGGAAGGGAATATTACAGTGATGATGCTGAAGGTGAGGATGGGGCTGCTGGATATGCGGTTGGAGAATTTGGGGCAAGGAGAAGGTTGATAAAGTGCTCAGGAAGGGAAGAAGAAGAAGGTTGTGCGGGAGGGCTTAGAGGGCTTGGAAGGCGGATTACTAAGGGTAAAGGGTCCAAAGGTTCTATCTCTTGCGATGGTAATTCCTGGACCTTTTCTTTTCCCTTATCATCTCTATGCTATCTTTTTGGCTTGAGTTCTTACGGCGCATTGAGATCGATTGCGAGCCTCTTTAAAGGTAACTCTAGGCAATATGGGGAGTCTTTGAGGAGCAACCTCAGGATTTTGATATTGTTGAGGCCGTGGACTTCTTGCATGGGCTCTTCCTCAATGCCTACGCCCATTGACAGGCACAGACTTGAGATAGTCCATGGAAAGAAGTATTGTCCTCTAATGTGCCCCACAAAGCCTCAAATTTGACTTGCGATCAACCGGCCTATATCGATTGGAATGTTGTGCGCAATGCAATATGCGGCCATAACTCGATCTCTTGAAATTGTCTTGTCATGGGAAGTTGGGATCAGCCACTTTTTAACTAAATAATCCCAAAGCCTTGCCTCCGAAAGCAGTGTCTTGGATGCAAGGGTTTTGATGCCTTTTAAAGAAATCGACCACTTAGTGCCCGGTTGCGTTAATACTCGCAGCGCATCTTCCATCTGTTCTTCCGTGGGATCATCAATGACTTTGTTGCTCGGTGCATCTGGGTTATCCTTCATTTGGTATAGTTCATTGATGTCCCTTGCGCTGAAAGACATCACTTGCCCTTTTATGGTCACCACATCCTTGGTGCCATGTAGTCGTCCATGATAGAAGTCGCGCACTACCTTTGGAACAACAATGGCTGGGCACTGGCAAAATGTATCCCAACCATGCTCCACGATCACGCTCGTGATTAGATCTGGTAGTGGCGTTGGCGTAGGGAAAAATCCCATCTCCATCAACAAATCGTCATTCTCTTTCTTTCTTGATGGACGTACCTTTGCCAACGCGGGCTTGCTGCTTTCTGTGATCGCTTTGCCCTTTCCTTTGGCCAACGCAAGGCGGGATTGTTGCCTTTGTTTTCTTTCCCATTCCTTGCATTGTCCCTTCTTTTCTCGCTCGACAAGTTCCTTGCCCTTCTTCTTAATTAAACATTGCCTATTGGCTTCACGCTTCCTTTCCTTCTCTTCTCTCATTCTCTTTTCTTCTTTTGCTTTCTTTTTCTTTTCTTCTTCTTCCTGTTCTCTCACTTCTCTTTCAAACTCTTCCACCAACTGCTTAGAGGCCAACAAAAGGCGTTGTTCCTCTTTGATCCGCCTTATTTCTTCAAGCCTCGAGATCTCGTTATTGTGGCAAACCTTCTCATCATGCAGTCTTCTTCTTCTATCACCTTCTATGGTGATGAGTTTCGCCTGCTCCATTTTCTCTTGTCTCTCTTCCTCTTCCTTTCTCCACCTTTCCTTTTCTTCTAATGCGATGATCAAAATTGAAGGGTCAACGATAGACCCCTGCAACGCATTTTCCTTGCGACGCCGCATCAGGGGGGGTAACTTCTCCTTCTTCACCTTCATCGGCCGCAACCAATTTCGTTGTTTCAGGTTGCGGCGACTCCCTAAGTTGCACTGGTTCCCCCCTGTCCTCCCTCACGAAGGTGGATTCTTCATCCATTTCTAGGCTTGCAACCCTTTTCTTCTTTTCTTCTTCCTTCTTCAGGCGCCTTTCCTTATGCCTGTGCTCTTTCCTTTCTTTCTTCTCTTTCTTTTTCCTTAGCTTGGCCTCCTCATCTTCTTCATCCTCCTTCTTTTCTTTATTCTTTTTCTCTTTGTGATGATGGGATGGCTCACCTTCTCCAATATTCTTTCCCTTGTTCTTCTTTTTCTCCTCTTCCACCTCTTATTGCTTCTCTGCTGTGACTTCTTCTAATGCGACTTTGATGGGTCCGTCATAGGATTCTACTTGCGTAGTTTCCTCAGGATCCCTTATGGCTAGAGTGCTTCTCCTTGTCTCATCTTCCATCATTTTCTCTACCACCACAACTTCCTCCGTCACTGCCACTTCCTCAGTCACCTCCACCGTCACCTGCTTTGTAGACAGGGGTTGATTTACAACCCCTACCTCGGGTAGTCCTCCTCCTTCCTCCAAGTTACTCAGAATGTTTTCGAATACCTCATTGTCATCTCGTCTCTTCTTTTCGCTTTCACTGGAAACTGCTGGAGTTGAGAGTGGGGTGCTTTCAGTACTTTTCCCCCTTTTGAACTATAGTGGTCTAACGGCTAAAGGGTTTCACTAGGGTCTTACGGCGATTCTAGGAACAGTGTGAGGTTGAGCAGCAAGATGGCGACTAGCAGCAAGGAATGCTGCTTCTCGCATGGAAAGTTGGTCTGTTGAAGGTGTTGAGGGTGAAGCGGAAGGTTGGGAAGTTTGGTCGGCCATGGATGTTGAGGTGAAAGAGAGCTGGAAAACGTTAGGGTTTTAGGGAAGAAGAAAGCTCGATATGCAGGGGCACTAGGATTTCAGATTGCAAATGAGGCAAAGTGTGCTCACAGATGGGAAAGTCCTTTTTATAGGTTGGGCCTTAGTGGGCCCAACGCTATTTTTGCAGTGGCAGACCTCGAGACACTCAAAAGGCCCACCATTTGAACTCCCCTCATTTATGAGGTTTGAGAGTAAATGTCCTTTCGTCTGCAGACTCATCATTTCTTTGGAATATGGAACGATTGGACTTCTCAATTTTACAAAAAGAATTATCTTTAATATTTTATTAGAATGGACGCAAGGAAAAGATTAACGCAATGTGTTCACCAATGCAAATGCATCTTTGCAGAGGATGGGCAACAATGCATACATCCCCGCAACACACCCCTCAGCTAAACGCATTTCTGGAGGATCGGGTGCACGGTATTGCTACCAGCGCAACACTACCTCAACATAGTGCATTTTGCTATGGACGGGCGAAGGACACACGCGCGCGCAACACACTCCTCAATGCAATTATTTGAATTGGATGAACGCAAAGTGTACCTTGTTGGTTTAGGATGGGTCCATTATCGCCATGCATATTGGATGTGTTTTATTTTATTATTATTAAAAATTTAATTTAATTTATTTTTTTTTCATCAACGCAAGTTGCTATGACTTACGGTAATAAAATTTCTTCTCATTACTCAATCATTCACCAATTAAAGAATAAGGCATTAAATATAGAAAAGTTAAAGGAATTAAAGCAAACACAGAAATAAATGCACGGACAGTAAATGAAGAATAAATTCATAAAGTCATGAAACAAATTAAAGGAAGCAGTAAAGACAAAGTTCAGAAATTCATAAAGACGAGAATTAGAGAAAGCATTTAAACATAAATGTGAGATATGGACCGGAAGATGACGTTCTTTGCATGAGCATAATCCACACCTCTGCAGGCGATCCATCTTGCCTGCCCAATGTCCTCAGGGACATTGCTCCTTTCCATGAGATCCTGGGGCTTCGGAGTTGCTGGGCAACATACCAGGTGTTCTATTTCTAAGCTCAGAGGCCAGCTGGCCCACTTGAATCTCTAAGTTTCAAATTCAAGACGTCTGCGCTTGCATCACTGCATCATTTCTGTCTATATACTGTTTGAGCAGGGCCTCCAATGAGCTTCAAGATGTGTTTGAAGATGAGGGTTGTTGATTATGCAATTGCCATGGTTGCCCCTGATTCGAGTTATGGTGAAAAGGATGAGGGTTCCCTCGATTTCCACTTTGATGGTTGCGAGGCCTCCCTTGGTTAGGATTCCCTCCCCAACCAAAGTTAGAATGGTTCCTCTAACCTGGATTGTAGGTGTTGCTGAAGGGGTTTTTTTGGATGGCGCATACTTGTTGGATATTTGATGGGCACATTTCTGCTACATGAGCCCCTCCACAATTAACGTAACTTATTGCAGCCACTTGAGCTGGTGCAGCGGGTTGCGCTAATTGTTGGGAGATGGCTCCTTGATTGATTGCCATCGATTGGAGTATTGAGGTCACTGCGGCCATTTGAGCTGCCAAAGTGGTCATTGTCTCCGCAGGGACAATGGCAGTGTCATTCTTCCTTCTTTCAGAGCCTCTGCCTCCATAACCATCATCAATCCAGTCATCCATGTTCCGCGATATATGGTCAAGGATGACCTTGGCCTCGGTATACGTCTTGTCCATAAAACCTACCGTCACGGGGTATCCCGATATGCTAGCAATTCTTTACCAATCTTCGAAATCGCACGCAGGCAGTGCTCAGGGTCTCAGGTCTCATTGTCCATTTTCTCAAAGTTCAGCACATCCTTTCGTCGCCTTTCGTTGACGGCCGAGAGGAAGAACTTCTTCATGAATCGCTCCACCAGCTGATCCCATGATGTAATCTCGTTCGACTTCAGTGAGTGAGCCCACCTCTTGGCTTCGTCCCTCAAGGTGTAAGGTAATAAATACAGTCTAATACCCTCAGGGGTAACGCCAAGTAATGAGAAGTTTTCGCACATTTCGACAAAACTGGTCAAGTGGGCATGCGGGTCTTCACCTTGCAGACCCCCAAATTGCCCTGTGCTCTGGATCATTTGAAGCATAACCGGTTTCATTTCGAACCTTGCGTTCTCCTCTACTGTAGGCCTCGAAATTCCAGGCGAAAAATCGTAAAGGTTAGGCGCCGCGTAGTTCTTTGTGGAACTGTTACGATCAGCGGCAAGGAAGACTGGGTCCTGCGCTGGCCGTACCGCCCTTGATTTCCTACGGGAGCCGCATTGTCCATATTATCTGCCATATCAGCTGCTCTCTTTCACCTTGCTCGATTCTGGCATGCCCGTGTGCGAAAGGTATGCTCGATCTCTAGGTCAGCTACGAATTCTGGTTCGGTACCAGTACTCATAAACCGTCAAACTGCTCTTCGCGTTGAACAACCAGTATAAAGAGATCTGTCTTACAAAATACCATAAACACATTCAAACAATAACCGTTAACCCATCCCCAGCAACGACGCCATAAACTTGATGACATATTTTTAATCTAAGCTACAAGTCCATGTTCCCGTTACCAGTTCCCCAGCAACGGCGCCATAAACTTACACGTAGATTTTTAAGTCTTTATCATCATACAAGCTCAACATAAACTTGTAACATATGTATGAATATGAATGAATCTTATGTCATACAATGCATGGATGATTGCGATGATATGCGATACTACTTCTAGATATGCGTTATTAATGAATGTTCTTGTAGTATGTTGTGCGTTGTCACAAGTTTCCTTGCGTTGAAACCAAGTATAATTTCATCGCAAGTTTCTCGATGTGATCCGAGGTCGAACACAGGGATTGTTTTAGGTTGACTGCGTCATATTTGTGATATATGCGATCGGGGGTTTTTCAATTTAATAAAAGTGTTGTTTGTACATGCGATAAAGTAAATTGTGCATTAAAGTAAAAATAAGCGATAAAAATGCAATAATGAAGTAAATTGCGATGAAAGTCAAGTGTGATAAAATAAACCTAAGCTATGATGATACAAGATACAGGTTACATGATACAAGATATCGAGGTTGAGACTGAATGTGAGGAATATACAAAGATCGTGTTATGCGGTGGCAAGGCTTATGTGCGAAACAGAAAGAGAAAGGATAATTAATATAAATAGTACAAGTTTCTTAATTGCGTTAAAGATATAAGTACGGTTCCACTTTCCCTTAGCGTATACCTCTCGGTGATTGGCCGAGTTTTCCACGTCTCTATGGTGAAACAGGGACGAACGTAGTGAACGCAAGATTGCTTCCATCTCTAGAAGTACTTCTTGCTTTAGTTAACGCATTCTTCTAACCTTCTCTTGACAGATCATAATGGCATCTTCACTTCTGCTCTCACAGGTGAAGATGTCGTTTAGCATGCTTTAGCTAAACATCTTTATTTCTTTAGCACATATTAATTTACTTGTTTAATTCATATTAATCACCAAGGGATTAAGAAAACATCATGGAGAAAGCAATTAATGGAGGAACGGAAATAGACAGAAATATGGAAATGAAAGTGATCATGACATTTAATTATAAAATCAAGCGTCTGATACATGGTTGTGAATGATCTAGACTAAGAAGATGAAATACAATTGATGAATAAGAGTTAGAAATAGATACAGAAGAGTGCCAATGTCTTGACACCGATCTGGATGGAGAGATTGCTTGTCGGCGTAGATGGAGTGAATGGAAGGATAAGCTTCCCTCTCAGGCTTGCTCAACCGGTAGAGTTGATCTAGGTACAGAGCTTCACGGCTGGGATTTGGAATGATTCGCCCTGAGACTCGCCTCTCGGCCTTGTCTCTTTTCTTCTCGGATCTTCTTCAATCAGCACTCAGATCAGCCTCTCTCTCAATAGCCTCGTATCAATTATCCCGTGTATCAAGTATATCTTTCAGTGAATTCTTTAAGGGGTGAAAGCTTTGACTCTTTGACTTATGGTCCTCGCTGTATTTTTATGGAAATTTCGAGAATGGTGGAATAAGTATTCCTTTTGTTATGCAAACAGTCCGTCGAAAATGCACAAAGGTTAGTTGTACACGTGTCAAAATCCTCCGTGATTGCGCTGCTCATTTGCATCTTCGATTTTGTGCCCGCATGCGGTGTTGTTTTTATTACCAGATGCAGTTGAAGTTCAGCTCTGGATCGATTGTCGCATGCGCCATCATTGCGTTGATCGTCTATTCCTGAATGATGGGCGCAATGCAACGTAGATGTGTCAATCTCTCTCTTGAGCCATGAGCGCATACGGTGACTGGATATCCTACAAAACAGACTTGAAATATTCTTTTCTACCATCACAATTGTGTTAATGGGTGTATTGACGACAATTTATAATTATTGTGTTAATGGGTGTATTGGCCATAATATCTAAATAAAGTAGTATAAATAACTTGTTAGAAATTATGTTAGAAACGAACAAATATATATACCTCAGTTCAGAGATCTTAAAGGTTGATGAAACTATGTAGAGTTATGACTGTTGAGGAATAAAGGTATGTATCTGTTTAAGCCAAGGAATAAATTATCGAGACAAGAATTGATGAAGGACTAGTGTTATGTTTTGTGTTGGCTAGTACAATTAGTGGTAGTATAAATACGCATGTCGGTACTTAAGTATAAGGTTAAAAATTGTTTTATGGATAAGATGGAAAAAAAGAAGAGTCTATAGATTTATTAAAGGTTCTGAGATATTAAACCAAACGTTTTGAGAGGAACTTTGAAAAGGATTAATAAGTCATAAGCACTTTGGCAATACTAGGAACTTGATGGACTAGGTAAAGTATGTGTAGTGCTATGAAGAATTCTTTTGTTATATCTAGCTAAGTTGATGTCATTAAAGGAAGCTAAAATAGTTAGACATGACATGGGACTTAAAGGGGATAAAGCAAGGTGTCATTTGTCTAGGTTGAAAGATTATTTTAGTATACCTAGACTAAACCCAGAGCCTTATTGTGATGAAGAGATCCAAGTTAGGCAAATTTGAAGAAAGAAAAGTCTTTTGGAGTTTAAAAGTACGCAAAATTGGCAAAGAAGAATTCTACAAGATGAAAATTCTTAGTGAGAAGGATACAATTTATGGAGGAGTTAGGTAAAATATAATTTAGCAAAGAGATTATGTTCCACTTGGAAAGTGGGGAGAAAAAAAAAAGAGATGTCTTGAATTTAGTTGTTTTATGAGAAAAGTATCCAAGAAAGTTTACTCTTTTGGAGAGAGAGAAAAATTTAATGTGTTCAAAACTCTTAGTTGAGTATGGTTTGGAGGCTTGGGACGAAGGGTTACAAGGTATTTGTTCTAGTGTAAAAGAAGAATACCTCATTATCATGTGAAACTTTGGGACAATATGTGTTGGATGGAAAAATAGCTTACATACGTGATTGGGTATGGAACTTGATTTTAACACAAGAATCTGTTACCGAAATAGAAGGTCGAGAAGGGATAAGCTAAAATGGAGTTACTAGTAGCATAGATGTTCAAGAACCATTGACATGGTATGTTGAGGCTTCATTAATTAAGAGGTTAATCAATGAGGGCATTAGTAAGATTTAAGGGATTTTGAGTTTATGTGCTAATTGGAAACATGAACTAGAAAGACCATCAAATGGATTGAAAAAGGAAACTAATCTAGCTTGAGGTAGACAAAAGTGGTATATACACATAAGTAAGTAAGTTGGATCTTCCAATATAACCATTGCCATAAGGGATAGACTTGGTAATAAAGTTGAGTTGATAACAAGAAGTTGCTAAAAGTGGGTTTGGAGCATTACAAGATAGTATGTTTTCTCTTGCATGAGCAATGAGTTAACTAGCTTTCGGGAGTACAAGTAATCCAAGCTAGGACTTATGAATCAAGGTTTTATTGTAAAAACTAACCTCAGGGATCAATTACGGTTATTATGAGGTTATGAAAGTGTGTTATTAATTGACTGATGCTTCAGAATCCAGGGACTTCAAAACCTCATTTTTGGAGGGAATTCTAGACTCGTTCGCAGTAGGGTCTAAGTAAGGATATGTGATTGTTTTAAAGCTAAAGAATAATATGAGGATTGGCGCACGTTTTATAGCCTGTGGCAGTATAGAGCCTCATGATGAGTTTCTCATGAATGTGAGACTTAATTAGACAGAGTTATTTTCAAACATGTAGACCCTAAAAAAGACATCACAATCGGTGCTTCTAAGAGTAGAAGCAGTTTTTAGTTGACTAGATTTGTTGCAGTACGTATCTTTAGATGACACATTATATAGTATGACCAGTTTCTCCATAACACATATGAAGTTTTCCCAGTGATAGAATGGTAAGCTTATATATATGTTTTTAGTGGATAATACTTTTTTAAGCTCATGATAGTTTCATCGTTCTCAGCTTGAACGTGTTAAAGTATTGTTGGTTTTCAGCATCTTAAGTTTCATAGTTATATATGGAAGGGGTTGTCACACCTCTTTGATGCTAGTTTCAGCTATGTCAAGCAACGACGCTCGTTTTACATCAAGTTTTTGGAAGGGTCTCCGAGAAGGTGTTGGATACCCAGTCAGAATGTATACAACTTTTAGCTTTCAGACTAATGGTCAAACAGAGCATTTGAACCAGATATGGGAAGATATGTTATGCACCCGTGCAATGAAGCATTGGCAAGAGGCGCTGCCCAAAGGTTGCTTATGTGTTGGGATGATAAGAGGATGCATGAGCGAGAGCGAGAAGGCTAGACAATGAGCACAAGACACTGGGCATTGAAGTGTTGTACGTGCGGACGATCTTGTAGCTACCAGCGTGCTAAATGATGCATTAGACAATGGCACTACACGATAGGCAATAGCACTACATGATCAGCATAAGCACTAGACGATAGCGTTAAATGATGAGCTCGGGTGCTAGACGATAAGCAGAGACACTAGACGATGCATTAGGCGTGGGCGCTGGGCAATAGACTTAAGCTCTACATGACGGCGCTACACGATGAACGTGAGCACTACACGATAGGCAAAGCGTTAGACGATGGGCATTGTGCGATAGACGTAGACGCTAGACAATGGCGCTACACAATAAGCAGACGTGCTAGATGATAAGCGTGATGCGCTAGATGATGGGGTCAGTGCTACACGATAAGCGACAACGATAGATCACTAGATGTTGGAGCTATGCGATGGGTAGGCGTTACACGATGAGTAACAGTGAGATCGTTGGTAATTACTGGAAGATAAGTCATGCGGTAATGCCAGAGCTATACGATGCACTACGAGCCAAGGATATCTGAAGATTTGTGGGCTGAGAAGAACTAACTAGACATATAGCAATGAAAGGGGATGTCTGAAGACCATGCAATTTGAGTTGGGCGAAGGAGAAGGCATGCAAATCAGTTAGGTTGAGTTGGAGGAAGAAGAGGTAGACACTTCAAGCTGGTGGTGGCAAGGTTAGGCATTGGCAACCAGAAAAGGGAATGCCTGGGCATGTTGCAAGCTTGAGGTGTCAAGATAAGGTGAAGGATGAACGCCTATAAATAGGGCTAGAGGCTTCACTTCAGTTCACAAAAAGCAGTTTCATTTCGAAAGATCACCTAAGAGGAGTAGTTAAGAGTAATTAAGAAGAAATCTTGCATTGAACTGAGGAAGAGCACGTTGATCTGAGCGGTGAGAAAAGTAAGGATGTTGGGCGGTGCAGACTCTACGGACAGACGATAGTGCTAAGTTCAATCGAGGAATTCTTCCAAATTACTCGTGTAAATCAGGTGATTCATGGACCAAAAGCTTTTAAATTGAATGCAGTTTCAGTATGAGTGCTGCTATGAGAAAATTCTAAGTTTAATGCTGTCAAATTTAAGAAAAATTGAGAGGTGCTAACGAATAAGGAGGCATCAGTCCAAGTAGAGAAAAATTGAGACTCCAAACTCTTGAGAGGGAACTTCAAGGCAAAACTTTATAGTAAGCTAGTTAAGACATTTCTAAACATTTTTGTAGAAGGAAATGTCTTGAGATATGGTCCGGAATGAGGAGTAAGCTAAGCTTGGAGTTGAATCTGAAATAAGATTCAATAGAAGGCCAAAGGAAACCGGGTGAACTGGGAAGGAAAAGTAATCCCAACAGATCACTGTGAGTGATTTCTTATTTTAGTCTTTTAGCATATTCTGTACTAATATGTTATTGTTTTGAATGAATGCTTGTTACCATGAAAAGAGCAAGGGATTGGGATAGTCAGGGGGTCAACAAATCTAGCTTCTGAGCCCGAAAAAGAATCTCATAGGATGGTTAGGGGACCAAGAAGTCTAGTTCTTTAGCCTACAGGAGGAACGTTGCATGGGATGGTTAGAGGACCGACGGGCCTAGCTTCTGAGCCCATGAGAGGGAGAATTATGTGCACATAAGTTTATGAATGTTATAAATGTGAAATGTTATCTATCTACCATTTGTGTAGGTAAGTTTGTGAAAAGCTTTCATTCAGGATGGAGGTTTTCTTAGTAACCTCATGTTATGATGTTTATAAGTTGAAATAGATTTATAGAGTTATGATTCCACTCACTGGACTTCAAAGCTCATGCTTTACTTTCATGTTTTCCTTGCAGGTAGCAAAAAAGTTCAGGTTGCAGAAAGTGGTCAAGGTCTGCCACAAGATAGAATAATTACTAGAATAAAGTTTGTAGTTAGGATGAGGCTGCTGTTGTAAAACACAGTTTAAAACGTATAAGCTAGTTTCCTAAACAAAGTTGCAATTTCCTTTATTTCATTAAGTTTTCCACTGTGAAATTAATTTTTTTAAAGGATACTAGTAAGAATGGGCAATAGGTGTCATGAAAGAGCGATATCTGTTGTCTTCACGCCTTCTTATAGGTAAGAGATGAAACCTGGGAGGGGGTGTGATAGATAGGGTCTCTCCCGACGACGTAATGGACCGTCATAAAGGCCCGTCGGGATTTCTGCGTAAAGAAGTGCATCAGGAGTTCCTCAGGAACTCTCGACAATTAAAAAAAAGCCTGTCGGAAGTTCCTAAGGACTCTAAACACATGAAGAAGTTTGTCGAGAGTCCCTAGGGAACTCCCTATGCCTCTTCTAATCGTTGGAAGTTCTATGGAACTCCCGAAGGATCTCCCAACGCCTGTCGAGTAGTTTTAGGAGATCCTGTCACACCCCGCTCCAGATTACCCTTATAACCTGGATGGAATAGTGACTGCAGCAGTTACCAACCCTCTTACTGGCACTTACTGCTTATCTAACCAGTTAAATTTTGCTCAAACCCTGAATACGTACATATCATCAATATACGAACATATTAACTTAGAACTTAACACATTTACATTACAGGGTTTCGCAGCATTGTTCATACATGAATATTACAACTTAGTGAGCCCCATCAAGAATACTAGTCACTAGACAGACACATGTGTACTAATTAATACAGGTCTTCAATTACGCTTCCTTCAACCTGTTTCTTTGAGTGGCAGAGCAGTAGCAGAAAAGTCTTTTGGGAACTGACCGCTACCTGAAAGGAAAACATTTGAAAACATGAGCTAGAAGCCCAGTGAATGACTTAATAAAAACATAAATCTCATGCTTAAACTGAAAGCTTGAAAACATAATATTGGAACTAAAATATGTCAAGCACACGTGTACATAAAACCTTTAAAACCATTGTATCTGAAACCTGAATCTTAGTTGAGAATAAACATTCATCGCTCTAATTCCCAACGCCAAACCATGGCCAGATGAGACCCCTACCTCGATCTGCTCATACTGAACTATGGCTAGGAGAGATCCTTATGTTAAACTCTTTAAATATACTAATGGGCATCTCAAGCAACTTCCTTTAAACATAAACATTGATAACAACTCTTAAACACCATTAGACATCATTATTCCCTAGTTGAGAACGAGCATACATCGCTCTAGCTCCCAATGTCTGTTACTGGCCAAGAGACCCATACTTCGGCCTCCCTTTGTTAGTATATGGCCTAGGAGACCCATACTTCAGCCTCTTATTCAGAACTACCTACGTGCACGTCGAGTTTTCTATGTAC
The DNA here is from genome assembly GCF_027475165.1 of Benincasa hispida. Lineage (NCBI taxonomy): Eukaryota > Viridiplantae > Streptophyta > Magnoliopsida > Cucurbitales > Cucurbitaceae > Benincasa > Benincasa hispida. Next base: position 49,563,951 of record NC_143487.1, read on the forward strand.
CGTCAACACCTTAGGTACATTTATTTAGATACCTTCCTTACCTTCAGTATCCGACTCACTTAAGCTACCAAATTCTCGAAGAGCATTAAAAGAATAGTTCTCAAATATAGCATAGAAAACTCTTAAGGATAGCTTCCCTACCTTCAGTATTCCTTTTCATTATGTTTAGGAATACCAACGCATGTACTTTGACAACCTTAGGTATTTAAAACATAGTACATCAAGCTTTATTCAACCTTATCTTTAACCCTAACGCATGTTTCATACTTTGTAAAATAAGTTGGCTTAAATCATGTTGAACTAGCTTGTAAAAATCATTAGCATGCGTTAGACATGGAAAACATACTTGGAAAACTCATACATTAGTAAACATCATGCGTTGATCATGCTTTCAATCATAGGAATTAGTTGCTTGGAATCCCATAAAATTTAGCATGAGACTAACTTTGCTCAATCCCTCGACGTCGTATTACTTACGTGCACATGGTTATAACTGAGTAGCGTCATACCTTAGGTACTTAACTAGGATATCTTCTCATTGTCCTTCAGTATCCATCGTATAACTAATCATAAACATTTAGTTGAAAACTAAGGCTTAGTGCTCAAATCACCATACTAGTTCATCATGAAAATGGAGTTACTAAAACATGCTAAAAGTATTTGGACAAGATAACATACTTAAATCATGTCAATTTCCATGGAAAACATGCTTTACTTAGCATGAGAAATAGCTTCAAACATATGTTGCTTGGCACTTCATATAAACACTTAACATGAGAAATAAATTCAAAGAAATCATGGTTTCTAAATTATTAAAACATTAAATCATCACATAGTCACTCACAGTTCGTCGGGGCTCTTAACGGTTTATACACCTCTCCTAGCTCTTCTTGGCCTGAAAGAACATAATTCCCGATTAACTTCCTTAGAATTCTTAGCAAAATACCTCAACTAGTTCGTTTACTAATGGAAATTTCCTCATCAAGACAACATTGCTAGCGAGATAACCTTTATGAGTCAATTCATCCTCATGAACGAGATCAAGCATATCATTAGCAAAACTTCAACCTAGCGATACTTACCACACCAACTAGGTTCCACCCAAATTTCCAGCGAGATTTCCTTCTTGAACGAGATCTTTAGCAAAAAATTAGCAAGATTATCATCCTGAGCGAGATCCCCATCCTCCTTATCTCGCTCTCGCTCTCCACGGTGAGCTGTTTGCTTGTTCTTCCCAAGCAGTTGTCTGCTTATGCACAGATTTCCTGCTTCAACTTCACAAATTCATAACTCAAAATCTTGAACTCTTTTCAAGAAACTTCCTTCTACAAACTTGTTTAGAATCAAGTTAGCAACATTATCTTAAAATTTCAGCTCAAAATTCTTCGTATTTGATCTGGAGATTCAAACCTTCATTATTGGCCCCAATTCAAGCAGCTGCCTGCTTGTTCAACAATTTCCAGTTCAAATTTCAAAAATATATAACTCGATTTTCAGGTATCATCTTAAAAAGTTTCATTCTACAAAGTTGTTTATAACTGAGTTAACAATATTACCTCAAATTTTTAGCTCAAAAAGCTTCGTAATTCATCCTAGAGCTTCAATTCTTCACTGATGGCCTAGATTCATCCGAGAAACGAACCCTTCGTTTTTATTTTGCCCCTCCGGCCTTATTCCTGCGAGTTTTCCCTCCAACCGCATAAACACAGAGAGCTTTCAAATGCCACTAAAATTACACAAATAGCCTAAGTAGTTTGTCTAAACCGACCCAATGAATTCGACCTTCTTGCTTATATCACCGCCCAAAATCCTGTGTGAACCCTCCTTGTGCCACCTTGTCCACTATTGGTGTTGAAGGGCTAGGATTTAGCAAATTTTCTTTTGCTAACTGCACTGACAATATTACTTCAGCACTACACCTCATTAGATGGCATGGTCTCATCCATATGCTTATTATGCATTCCATCATCAAGCATGACCTTTTTTAGCCTAGCCGAGTTTTGTCCTACTTTTACACTTAGCTACCCAAGAGCTTATTTCTTCTTGCTTCCATCTTCTATCCTTCCTAAGACATGGCTTCATTAAGCTCATTAGAAGACATCACATTACTTACTCTTACTTAAAGTAATTAGGGTTCGAGTTTTACAGATCCCATCTGGTAAAAAACCAGATCCCCTTCTCCATTCCCCTTCTTCTCCATTAGTCAAGTTTTTAGGACCCTAGCCGCAGCCCCTTCCCCCTTGCGCCGCCTCCTATTTCCTTTCCCTTCCTCCTTCGTCGTGACCTATTTCCTTCGTCTTTCCCCTTCGCCACCACCTCCTTCCCCTTCCCCCTTCGCGCCACCACCGGCCATTTCTTCTCCATTAACGCTTTCAATTAACCCAAACTAGAAACCCCTTCTCTTCGCATCTCTTCTCCATCTCCTTGCGGTCGTCGTTCCATTGCTTGTCATTCGCCACTCTGGTGTCCTTTGCAAGCTTTCAACAAGTTCGCTCGCATTCCTTTCGTTTCCTTTCTCTTATTTTGCGAATTTAAGCCATTGTTTAATTTCTCATGAATTTGAAATCCGATTAGTCATTGAAATCCGATTACAATTGCTTTGGTTTATTGTCATTTAGCATCTATCTCATTTGTTGTTCTTTAAATTAAATCTAATGTTTCTAGCATATGTTTTTTTTCCTTCCTTGTTGCACTAATTGATATTGACCCATTTCATTATGTTACAATTTCCGCAATTTGGTGGATTGTGGATGTTATTGTGGATTACGAATGTTATTGTGAATTGTGAAATATGGATGTTTCATGTAATTAATATTATGGATGTTATTGTGAATTATGGATTATGGATTGTGAATGTTATTGTGAATTGTGGATTATAGATGTTACAATTTTTGTAATTTGGTGGATTGAGTCTTTTTTTTTTTTTTCCTTTTAATTCTTAAGGTTAGGGATTTAGTGACTAAAACTAATTAAAAATATATTTCAAATTTAGTATGATGTTTATGAGATGTTGACACATGTATAAGTAAAATGATCCATCACATAGTGTTCACCTCTGTTAATTCAACTAACTTAATGAAGGAAAATTGAACCTTATACCCCTAAACACTATACCTCTAAAAAACTTTGGTTTTCAAACCAAATCAATAACATTAGGGGCAAAAAAATGGACCCCTTTTACTTATTACTTAATTTGGACTTAGTTTAAGGCAAAAAAATCAATAACATTAGGGGCAGAAAAAGTCAAATCGCCTATTAGAGATTATTTAAAATTTTAAATTCTCCAAACAAACTTGGAATTTTTTATTAAATTAATCAAGATTCATACTTAATAAAGACTTTGTACTTTGTTCTATATTCCAGGTTATTGTTTTGAATTACAAGTTGGTCAGAAAAGATTTATTTTTAAGGATGAATAAAGAATGGATTAAACTAAGGAATAAGTTATCAGTGAAGTATAAAGAAGGAGTATCCCAGGTTTTAGGTATGACAAAGTTTCATGTCAATGATTCCGGACGAATAAGATGTCCATGCAAGAATTGTATGAATTCAATTTGGGAAAAATTAGATATCGTGGAACGACATCTATTAACATATGGAATATCTCCATCATACTGTGAATGGGTATATCATGGAGAGCCAGTAAACTTATCTAGAGGTTTTGAAAGTCATACAACTCATTCAATACAGAATGTCAAAGTAGATAGTATAGAAGATGTAGCATCATGCATTCATGTAATACAAAAAAAAATGTTAATAAAGAAGACATTTCTGGATTAATCAATTGATCAAAATAATATATTAAAAATATTTGGTCACCATAATTTAATTCTATGAGAATTTGGGTGCTAAAGTTTTATGCAATTACAAAAATAATTTGTGTGTCTAAACTGATTGCTTTGGAATATCTCAATTAATTACAATTTTTTTCATCAAATAGTCATCTCTTCAAAAATAGCTTAAGTTGATGCAAAAGCATTAGGAGAAATAGAAGAACCAGGCGAAGGATTTTGTTTTCTAGAAATGGTGGGCTTCACATTTAAACTTTGAGATGTAATTCGGCCTTTCCTTCTGCTATATGTGAGGTCAATGTCAGCTAGCTCTATATCTTCACAAGGAAACTCAGAACTACAAACAAGTTTGGCCGTGAGCGGATTATTTGAAGTACCTCTGATATTCTTGAAACTAACCTTACTAATCTTGACTTTTGATGGACTCTGAAAGGCAAGAATATAGGACATGATTTTGTCACTTAATTTAAGTATTAAAAATTAAATTAAAAAAAGTTTAATAACTTTCGTACCTTTTTATTACATAGGTTGTGTGGACAGTATTCCTGATCTATAAGAATTGGATTGCTAACATTGACCATGATTATATCTTCATAGTGCATATCAGAAGCGATTCCAGCAGTAGGAGAACTTGGCCATGTTTTGATTCTAACGCCGTTCGATGTATTCATTATTGTACAATTTTTAACTATGATTCCCTCCACAGGTTCTTCAGCATTGTATTTTCCTAGGCTTCCTACACTTATACCATGTCCAGGCCCACATGTCACATTAGTAATTGTTATTTGCTTACTTCCATCCCCAAGTGAGATACAATCATCTCCAGTACCAATGTTTGTATTAAGGACATTAATCCCAACAGATCGATAATGTGAATTCCATCAGTATTAACACTACTTCTTGGTGCATTTATGGTGAAATGTTGGAAGGTGAGGTTCTTACAACCCAATACATTGACATGAAAGTTCTTACTATCTTTAGATGATATATCACTTACTGTCGAATTTGTGATAAAGCTTAACTTCAAACTCTGCATTTTTAAGTAAAATAAATTATCATGCTTATGTATATTTACTTAAAAAAGAGGAAATGTAAATGTTAGTTTGACAGATAAAATTGTAACAAATAAATAATATTTAGGCCAATAGTACTAAAAATGTTTGCTAAATGATTAAATGATGCTTACGATGGGAATTCGATCACACTTTGGGTTTTTATGGCAATCATTTTTCTCCCACACCACTTTTCCTTACCCATCTAAAACACCACCACCTGTTAACGTTAAGTAATCGATATATCTGAAACTAATCCATCCGTCTCCTGTTAGATCCAGTGTTGCCTGCAATGTTCCTTGAAGTTGAATTTCGATGGGGCTTTTGCAAGGGCCCACCAACTTAACTGCACTTAACTTGTAAGTTTCTTTTGGAATAATTACTTTACTTTGGGTTGTTGATGCACAAGCTTCCTTCCATGCATTGTTAGAGCCTATTTAATTTTTAAAATATATTAATAAATTTGATTGATGCCACTAGATATTTTCTTTTTCTCAGTCGAGAGTTGCTCACCAATAAGGAGATAGTTGGGCCAAGTAGAGAAAAATTGAGACTCCAAACTCTCAAGACTTCAAGGCGAAACTTTATGGTAAGCTAGTTAAGACATTTCTAAACATTTTTGTAGAAGGAAATGTCTTGAGATATGGTCCAAAATGAAGAGTAAGCTAAGCTTGGAGTTGAATCTGAAATAAGATTCAATAGAAGGCCAAGGGAAACCAGGTGAACTGGGAAGGAAGAGAAATCCCAACAGATCACTGTGAGTGGTTTCTTATTTTAGTCTTTTAGCATATTCTGAACTAATATGCTATTGTTATGAATGAATGCTTGTTACCATGAAAAGAGCAAGGGATTGGGATAGTCAGGGGGTCAACAAACCTAGCTTCTGAGCCCGAAAAAGAATCTCATAGGATGGTTAGGGGACCAAGAAGTCTAGTTCTTTAGCCTGCGGGAGGAACATCGCATGGGATGGTTAGAGGACCGACGGGCCTAGCTTCTGAGCCCATGAGAGGGAGAATTATGTGCACATAAGTTTATGAATGTTATAAATGTGAAATGTTAACTATCTACCGTGTGTGTAGGTAAGTTTGTGAAAAGCTTTCATTCAGGATGGAGGTTTACTTAGTAACCTCATGTTATGATGTTTATAAGTTGAAATAGACTTATAGAGTTATGATTCCACTCACTAGACTTCAAAGCTCATGCTTTATTTTCATGTTTTCCTTACAGGTAGCAGAAGAGTCCATGTTGCAAGAAGTGGTCGAGGTCTGCCACAAGATAGAATAATTACTAGAATAAGATTTGTAGTCGAGATGAGGCTACTGTTGTAAAACATAGATTAAAACATATAAACTGGTTTCCTAAACAAAGTTGCAATTTCCTTTATTTCTTTAAGTTTTTCGCTGCAAAATTAATTGTTTTAAAGGATACTAGTAAGAATGGGCAATAGGTGTCATGAAATAGCAATATCTGTTGTCTTCACGCCTCCTTATAGGTAAGAGATGAAACTTGGGAGGGGGTGTGATAGATAGGGTCTCTCCCGATGACGTAATGGACTGTCAAGAGTTCCTAAGGAACTCCCGATGATGTAAAGGCCCGTCGAGAGATCCTAAGGAACCCCCGACACGTAAAGAAGTGCGTCGGGAGTTCCTTAGGAACTCTCGATGCGTAAAGAAGCCCATCGGGAGTTCCTAAGGAACTTCAAACGCATGATGAAGTTTGTCGGGAGTTCCTAAGGAACTTTCAATGCCTCTTTTAATCGTCGGGTGTTCTAAGGAACTCCTGACGGATCTCTCAATGCCCGTCTAGCGACATAGAGAGATCCCATCTGGTAAAAACCAAATCCCCATCCCCATTCTTCTTCTTCTACATTACTCAAATTTTTAGAACTCTAGCAGCCGCCCCTTCCCCTTCCCCTTCCCCCTTGCATCGCCTCCTATTTTCTTCCCCTTCCCACTTAATCCCGAGTGTTTTGGGAACTTTGATTAGTATGGGTGAGAGTGGCCAGATTGCCAACCCAACATGCCTACGTTTTTGGAGACTTGTCTGATTTGGGAGCTGGGAACTTAGTTACACAAGATGGAATTCACTCCTTCCCCGAAGCAGGGGTAAGTAGATAGATTGCTCCCTTAAGGGCTGATTCCGGGGCTTGAACATAGTGGCCACAACTTCTCTTTGGAAGAGAGGACTCAGTCATAGTAGGACTATGACTTATGTTCATTAGAGGGATCAGTGGTACTTAAGGAGTTAGATGTAACTATAGGGGCATAACGGTTATTGGTCAAGCCATACTTATGAGCGATCTCTGAAGGGTTATTGCATTGTTGATTGTTTAAGATGGACACATAATATATCTGTAGTAAGAAGAGTTTAGTTGTCAGTCTTTAGTGGTGTGTCTGGCAGTTAACGGATGGTGGATTCCGTGACTAAAGAGTTTAGTCAGTTATGCACGTACAGTTGGAGCTTCGAGTTACAGGTCCATAAGGTCCCCTTGGTAGCTCAATGGATTCAAGTTGAGAATCAGTTCTTGGTGTTGATTTGAAATGTTCAAATTGATAAGAGACAATTCGATTATATATGATATGATCGGTATGGTGTATGAGATACATCAAGTGGAGGGTTAATATAAATGAGATTTACATTAAGGACCATGGAATAGAAAAGGAGCAATAGTTATATGTTTCATGACATGAAATATTAAAATTATATGTTATAAATATAGTATGATAAGTTGGTTGTCATTTATATTTATAATAATGTTAATTATTAGATAGTTATCTCGTTTTCTCTAATAACCAATTGAGTGAGAGGTTATTGGTGGTTCATGGTAACCGTGATATAAAAGGAAAAATGTTTTCCTAATTTTAATAATGTTGAATTGAGATTTCCATTCTCGAAAAGTACTCACGGAAAGGTTGTCAAGTAAATTAGATTTACTAAACGACAGCTTGGAGAAACTAGACGATTGTGGATTGTTTCTATACGATAGACACTTAGCTGGCCAATGAGTTAAACAATCGCATAGCTTTTGCTAAACGATCACATAGCTTTTGTTAAACGATTGGCCATCGTCTATATGATAGAATTTGACATCTCCCACTTACTCAATCGTTTACACGCTTGTTCTTCCTCCAGTCTCTGCCTCTAACTAAGACCACACAGAGCCCACACTTTTGGATTCTCACACCGAGAACACCAAGGTAACCTTTGTGGTGGTGTCATTTCAACTCAACACTAGTCGAGGTTCTGTAGAGGCCGTTTGTAGCATTTAGGGTGTTCGTGATCTTAGAGATCACTGTGTTCGAGTTCGCTATGATCGTGCAGTGTAGCGGTCCTGGTGTACGAGTGTTCGAGTGTTTCCGTGTTGCTGTGAACGAGCATTCGTGATCAAGGGTCTTGAAGATTTGTCTTCTTCCCTTGATCGTGTAGTAAAGCCTGCTGTAATTTCTATTTTTGCACATAGCTTGTTGTTTCTGTTTGTGACTGTAATTGTGTATGTTCATATACGATCGAAATTTGGAACAGTCCTTCCACTGCTCATGGAAATCCTCATGTCTGATTTTCTTCAATTGGTATCAAAGCCAAGTTGTTCTGATATTCCAAATTTCACTTCTGTTTTGAACTTCTTTTATAGTCGTGGTGGGTTTTCTGCATTGCGTTTAATTGTTAAATGCATTTGTGGATGGTGTTGATGGATGTTAATTGCCTTTGTTTAAAGCTTTCTTTAAATTACAAAGTGTTAATTTGTAAGGGCCCTTATGTTTTTAGGCATAATTAACATGCTATCGAGTCTGTAATTCAAAGAGTTTGAGTTAGTCGAGTCGTTCGTGATGAAGTTTCGAAGCATGGTGATGCGGCTCTCAGCGAAGAAGAAGATCAAGGGTTGGTCGTGTCATGTAGCCTCAGGTAAACGATCGTTGGGATTTAACTAAAAGATCGTGTAGATTTTTCTGTATAATCGTGTAGTATTTACTAAACAATCATTTAGCTAGAGTTAAACAATGGGGTAAATCGTTTACTCTATCGCGTAGCATTAGTTGCTCGATCGCGTAGACGCTGGAGGTAGACGATCGTACTGGGAGCATATGATGCTCATCGTTTAGAAGAAGGTGCGTGCTACACGATCGTGTAGTTAGCATGCTCATCGCATTTTCACTGACTACACGATCACGCGGTATATGATATGAAGGCACTCGCTCAGCGATCGTTTAGATGATCATGCTTCATCGCATCGTAGTCATTTAGACGATAGTATAAGGTTTGCGTTGCGGAGCGCGCTACACGATCGCGTACCTCATGCTTCATCGCATAGCAAAAGGTACAGGATCGTTGCTAAACGATCGTTTAGCTCGGGAAGCATAGGTAAACGATTGAGCAAAGCATTTGTTCTTTCGTTAGACGATCGCGTGGTGTTTGGTACACGATCAGTGGAGACGCGTTGCTTCGCTCGGACGGTTCAAGACTCGGTTTGCCTGTTTGAACCGGAGACTCCTTGTTTTTGTAATAGTTAGCTTGTAGTTTTGAGGATTTTAGGCAATTTTACCCGGTTCATCAACATTTGTTTTTTATACATGTGATGTATGGTGTTTATATGGAAAAGTGTTTGACATATAGATTTAAAACCCACCTTAGGTTGTGCAATTGTTCATACATCATGTATTATAAGAGTTATAATATTGCATGAAGAAATTGCATGAAAACATGCACATGCATCATGAAATATAAGAGTTATATTTAGTGCATGCAGTGAGCATATTCATACATCATCATTTTATTATAAGCGTTATAGTATAAGGGTGTATGGAAGCATGTTGCGCTTGGTTCATTGCTTGTTTGTATAATAGTTGTATAACAAGGTAACAATGAATGAACAATGCATTGAGCATGACACTCAGGCTATTTATAAGAGTTATAAATGCCTTGTATGTGTTAGCTTTGCGTTGTAGTTTTGGTTGTTTCCGTTATAAGCGTTATAAAGGAAATTAAAACTAAAATCGATAAGAAAGAGTTGCATGCCGACTTAGGGTGAACTCATGTTTTAAAAGGGTTTTAAAATTGGATTGAGATAGACCTAAGTTCAAAGGTTCTAATGGGATTAGTAACCTAGTTTTAATCTTTTTAAATCGGTTTAATAGGATTAAATTGATTGGCATAAAAGATTAAAATTGTATTAAATCTATATATAAGGGACCTTTTGTCTATGGTGGGTTCTGTCTAGGCTGGAGTTCTTAAGCTGACGAAAATGGAATACTCCTACCTGGAAACCTATCTGGAAAGGTGAATTAGATAGATTTTCTGCAAGCATGCGACAGTTGGTCAAAGACTCCATTAAAGAGTTTAATGGATGATGATCAAAAGTTGTTAAACTATCCAAGGTAAAAGTTACTCTTGGGCAAACCTAAAAAGTCACTTAGTTAAAATTCTTAGCCGTGTTTTTTCTAAGTAAACTAAACCCTAGGTTATAAAATGCTCAATGGGAGGAAGAAATGTATCTGATATGTCAAGAATTCCACTCAAGTTTCTCTCTGAATGTTCACACCATGAGATTCATGCTTGGCCTCATGGTACCCTGGGAGCATCCCCCCTTCGGATGGTGTTTGCATGATTCAATATCAAGGTGGACGGAGAGAGTATTTATAGTAAGCGGGTGAAGGGTGTATGTCAACATGTCCTACGGTCTCTGTCATTGGTTTACATCGTGAGATCATTCTGTACTCCCTCGTGGCGCCTTAAGTGTGTCTCCCTTCGGATGGGTTTTGTACAGTTGGTCAAGATCAAAGTGAACTCCAGAAATGGATAGGGTCGCTTTAGGTTTTGCCCCAATCAGATCTTTTCCCTTCCTATTGGTTGCTTGGGGTAGATCTCTAGGGCCTAAAATGGCAGGTTACACTTACGGGAGATTGTTAAGTAAGTTAATGTTCTCTTGACCAAATCAATGATGGCTAGTCGTTATAGGAGCAAGAGTTGTTCTGGTATTAATGACTAGTTGAGAATTTCTCAATTCAAAGGAGGGATAATTGACCTCCCTTCGGCGACTTTTGTCCTAAACCTTTGAAGCATCATTGCGAAACTAGATGTCATACAGAGTTCATGTTAATTTTGCTAAACCTTATTGGATGTTGTATATTTTTAACGGGTATTTGCTTAAAACCTAATGTCGGTCAATGTGTTTTTTGTTTTTAGCAACTTTTTATTTTTTCCATTGAATACCTTTAATTTGACCGATTACATACAATGGAAAGAGTCTTGTAAAACGTATTTTGTGGTAAACGACCTCAAATTTGTCATGGTTGAGGAATGTCCTCAAGTCTCGACCCTTGATGCACCGCGAAGTGTTCATAATGCATATGAATTATAGATGAAGGCTAATTCATTAGCCCCACTTCACATTTTGGCTAGCATACCTGATGTTTTGGCCAAAAGGGTTGAGAACATGGTCATTGCACGCGAGATCATGGACTCATTGCAAGATTTTTTTGAACATCAATTCTTACTTTTCGAGCGCAAAGGGATGTATGAATCATGCCTCAAAGGCAAGATGACCAAACGACATTTTAATGGAAAAGGTTACAGAGCTAAGAAAATCTTGGAGCTTGTACATTCTGACCTCTATGATTCCCTGAGTGTTAGGGCTCGAGGTGGGCATGAATATTTCATCTCTTTCATATATGATTATTCACGGTACGAGTATCTCTACCTAATGCAGTGTAAGTTTAAAGCCCATGACAAGTTCAAGGAGTATAAGGCTGAAGTTGAAAAACTTGTTAGGTAAGAAGATAAAAACACTACGATCTGATCGTGGTGGACAGTATATGAACCTTCAATTCCAGACCTATATGATAGAACATGGGATTGCATCCCAACTCACGGCCCCAGGTACATCTCAGCAGAATGGTGAATTAGAAAGGAGAAACAGAACCTTGTTGGACATGATTCGGTCTATGATGAGTTAGTCTCATCTTCCAGACTTGTTTTTGGGTTTTGTAGTGGAGACTGCATACTATATTTTGAACAATGTTCCCTTGCTAAAACACCTTCTGAGTTGTGGAGAGGCCATAAAGGTAGTTTACGCCACTTCAGGATTTGGAGGTGTCCGACACATGTGCTAATGACTAGCCCGAAGAAGTTGGAACCGCGTTTGAAAGTTTGCCTCTTTGTAGGCTACCACAAGGAAATGAGGGGTGGATACTTCTATGATCCGAGTGAGAACAAAGTGTTTGTTTCAACAAATGCTATCTTCTTGGAAGAAGACCACATTCTGGATCATAAGCCACGAAGTAAGCTTGTTTGACATGAGATTTCTAGAGAGACTGAGACTACTGAGGGTTCAACAAGAGTTGTTGAACAGACCACCAGATCAACCAGAGTTGTTGATGTCGGTACATCTAGTAAACCAGCTCAAGAGTTGAGACTGCCTCGACGTAGTGTGAGGGTTATGAACCCACTGGATCGCTACATGGGTTTGACTAAAGCCCAAAACGTCATTTCTAATTATGGGGTCGAGAATCCATTGTCTTTTAAGAAACCAATAAAGGATGTTGACAAGGATGAATGAATTAAAGCCATGAACCGGGAGATGGAGTCTATGTACTTCAATAACGTCTAGGAGCTTATGGATCTGCCTGATGGGGTAAGACCTATTGGGTGTAAGTAGATCTATAAGCAAAAGAGAGGTGTCGATGGAAAGGTACAAACCTTTAAGGCTAGACTCGTGACAAAGGGTTATACCTAGGTTGAGGGAGTTGACTATGAGGAGACTTTCTCACCTGTTGTCATGCTCAAGTCTATCAAAATAATCCTACCCACAATCACATTTTATGATTATGAGATATGGAAAATGGACGTCAAGACTGCCTTTCTTAATGGTAATCTTGAGGAGACCATCTACATGACTCAACTAGAGGGGTTCGTAGTTCCAAATCAAAAGCAAAAAGTTTGCAAGCTTAATAAGTCCATTTATGGGCTGAAATAAGCATCTAGATCATGGAATATTAGATTTGACACCGCGGTCAAGTTGTTTGGCTTTGATCAGAATGTTGATGAGCCTTCTGTCTACAAGAAGATCATCAACAGCTCAGTAGCTTTCTTGGTATTGTATGTGGATGATATCCTACTCATTAGGAATGATGTAGGCTATCTGACTGACATTAAGAAGTGGCTAGTTGCCCAATTCCAAATGAAAGATTTGTGTGAGGCACAGTATGTTCTAGACATCCAGATCATTCAGGATCGTAAGAACAAGAGGTTAGCCTTGTCTCAGGCATCATACATTGATCAAATTTTGATCAGGTACAGGATGTAGGATTCCAAGAGCGGTTTGTTACCCTTCGGGCATGGAATCGTTTTGTCTAAGGATCAATGTTCTAAGACACCTCAAGAAATTGAGGAGATGAGACGGATTCCCTATGCTTCAGCTGGTGGAAGCTTAATGTATGCAATGTTGTGTACCAGACCCGACATTCGCTATGCAGTAGGGATTGGTATCAGTCCAATCCAACATTTGATCACTGAACGATGATCAAGAAAATCCTCGAGTATCCTCGATGTAACACCCCAAAAGTTTATGGTAATGTAATTTCAGTAATTTTTATTATTTGAGGGTGTTTTTGGAATTTTGGGCATTTAAGTGTAATTGTTGAAGTTTAATTATTGTGGAAATTGGACTTTTCCTGTCGCATAATTCAATTTGGAAATTAATAGCATGAATTGATTTCATTTTGGGAAGGAAAGGAATTTAGTAGAATAAATGGAATACAAAAAGAATAAAGTGAAATATATATATATATATATATATATATTATTTTCTTTTCTTTTCCTTTTATTTTCTTTTATTTTCCTTCTTTCCCTTCCCCTTCCTTTAACCCTCATGTCGCCCAAGCCCCCCCTCCCCCCTCGAAATTTTTCTTCCTTTCCATCGATTGGGCCAACTGCCGTCGATCCGCCTCCTAGTGCGCCGCCCGCGCCGATCTCGCCATTCCGTAGCCATTCACAATCGTCAGCAAGCCAACTAACAGCCGACGGGTTCGGGACTGGGACCCCCGTGCCCAACCCTCAGAGCAATTCCTTTTCCCGAGGTTATGGATCCATTTTTTCGACTTCCCTTGCCTACATTGTTCCATCAACCAGAGGTTTTTTACCTTGGAGACCTAATGCGGTTATGAGTACGACCGGACGTGAGAGGCACTCGAACCTCCGGATTTTCAAAAGTCGTCGGGGGCACACTGAACACCACGCGATGTGCAATGCTCTTCCAACCGTTGGACCCTACCTCTAGCTGAGCCATTTCCAGGGTGGGCAGATTGTTAAACAAAAAAGATAACTCTTTTCGAGGCCCCCGTCAACGTCTCAGAAATCCTTAACATTGTTGTCAACCACCATGTCCCGGTTCAAGAATTTTAACCCGATTCCCTTTCGAAGTTCACGCTGTCGCACTATCAAACGGGCTTCCCCCGTCTCTTAGGATCGACTAACCCATGTGCAAGTGCCGTTCACATGGAACCTTTCCCCCCTTCAGCCTTCAAAGTTCTCATTTGAATATTTGCTATTACCACCAAGATCTACACTGACGGCCACTCTGCCCGAGCTCCTTCTCAAGGTTTTGAAGCGACCTCCGTGCCCTTCTACTCATCGGGGCCTGGCTCTTGCCTCGACGATCGGGTATAGGTCGCGTACTTCAGTGCCATCCATTTTTGGGGCTAGTTGATTCGGCAGGTGAGTTGTTACACACTTCTTAGCAGATTTCGACTTCCATAACCACCGTCCTACTGTCTTAATCGACCATCCCCCTTTGTGGGATCTAGGTTAGTGCACAATTAGGCACCGTAACCAGGCTTCCGGTTCATCTCGCATCGCTAATTTTGCTTACCAAAAATGGCCCACTTGGAGCTCTTGATTCCGTGGCGTGGCTTAACAAAGTCGTTGCACCGTCCTGCCTATTTAAAGTTTGAGAATAGGTCGACGGTGTTGCGCCCCGATGCCTCTAATCATTGGCTTTAGCCAATAGAACTCGCCCACGGGCTCCAGCTATCCCGAGGGAAACTTCGGAGGGAACCAGCTACTAAACGGTTTGATTAGTCTTTCGCCCCTATACCCAAGTCAGATGAACGATTTGCACGTCAGTATCGCTGCGGGCCTCCACCAGAGTTTCTTTTGGCTTCGCCTCGCTTAGGCATAGTTCACCATCTTTCGGGTCCTAACACCGCGAACTCCAAATTACAATCATGAATCAATAAATCATTTACAGTCGACTTCAAACAAACGGTTATACAATTATACAGAAAAATTACAGCATGAACAATACAGAAGAACAGAGATCAAACTCTATATGAACATCGGCAGAAGCATCCCCACGCTCCAATGCGCAACTCTAATCGAACAACAGCAACCACGAGCTCTCAATCTACACGACCGCAACACCGCACGAACACTTCGCGCTCGTTCTCAGCGATCTCCTCGGTCACGAACTCCTCCACAACACGAACGGACTCCTCACTCGTCCTCCGTGACACGAACGGCCTCCACAACACCATGAATGGCCCCTAGAAAACCTCGACGGTGTCGAGTTGAGTCTGACACCACCAATAAGGCGACCTTGGTATTTTCGGTGTGAGAATCCAGAGGGTGGGCTCTGTTCGTACTTGGTATGAGGCAGACGAACGGAAAAAACAATGATCGTGTACACGACTGGGCAAGTGGGAGAAGTCGAAGACCTATCGTATAGGTCGATGCCCAATTGTTTAGATAAAGCAATGCGATCGTTTAGCTCTATTGTCTAGCTCGGTCTGTCACGTACAGACTCTACACGATCGTATACCTTGGGCCAGCGATCGTCTAGCAAAGCTATGCGATCGTTTAGTAAACACTGCACGATCGTTTAACTCGCACCTGCACGATCGTTTAGCTCGCCCAGTCATCGTTTAGTAAATCTGTATTTACTTGACGACCACCGTGAGTTTCTTTTCGCCGAAGGGAAAACTCAAAATCTTTTTCAAACCTTTGTAAAAAAAACTCCTTTTCAAAATAGGAAACCACTTTCCTTTTAAACTCTCGGTTACCATGATCCAATAAGCACCCACTACTTTGGTTATTTAAAAGAAAAAGTATTAATTATCTAATAATTAATATTATTATAAATATAAATGATAACGAACTTATCATACTATATTTATAACCTATAGTTTTAATATTTCATCTCATGAAACATATAAACCATAGTTCTTTTTCTATTTCATGGTACTTAATGTAAATCTCATTTACATCAATCCTCCATTAGATGTATCTCATACATCATACCGATTATATCATATATAATCAAAATACCTCTTGTCAATTTGAACATTTCAAATCAACACCAAGAATTGATCCTCAACAGAATCCAAGCTACCAAGGGGACTTCATGGACTTGTAGATCCGAAGCTCCAACGGTACGTGAATAACTGACTAAACTCTTTAGTCATGGGATCCACCATCCGTTAACTGCCAGGCACTCCACTAAAGACCGACAACTAAACTCTCTTCACTACAAATATATTATGTGTCTATCTTAACCAATCAGCAGTAAGATAACCCTTCACAAATCACTCATAAGTACAGTTGGGCCAATAATCGTTATGCCACTATAGTTACATTTGTCTCCTTAAGTACCACTAATCCCTCTAATGTACATAAGTCATAATCCTACTATGACTGAGTCTTCTCTTCCAAAGAGAAGCTGTGGCCACTATGTTCAAGCACCGGAATCAGCCCTTAAGGGAGCAATCTCTTTATTTATCCCTGCTTCGGGAAAGGAGTGAATTCCATATTATGGATTGAGTTCCCAGCTCCCAGATCAGATAAGTCCCCAAAAAGGTAGGCATGTTGAGTTGGCAATCTAGCCACTCTCACCCAAACTAATCAAAGGATCGTACTCAAAGGCAAGAGTTCACAAATCACTCAGGATTAAAGTCGTGTCACCTATGATCGTTTAGGTGAGACGTAAGTCTTTAGCTTCAACGGCGTTATATACAGAGTCTAGTCATCTCGTGGTCCAGGTCTTATACAAACTCTTTGTATAGGACACCCTCGCTCCACGTCTCCACAGGAATGGTCAGGATCTATCATCTATAGTAGTTTACAACACTTGTAAACCTCTACAAAGCAAGCCGTATCCGTAGTGTCACCAGGATCAGGTATCCCACCTTAATCCTTATACTACAGACTGATTTCAGTTATCACATAGGCATGATCCACTTGTATATCACATATACATGCTTAAGTTCACATAAGATAACCAAGGTGATCGAAAAATAGGCATCCGCAGCGAAATTAAATACCAATTTTACTCTAATTGCACAAAATTAACATACAACCCTAAATTAATTAATTAGGGTTTTTTGAAATATTACCTTTGAAGCTCTCGAAATGCTTCTATCTCTGCCCGATCACGAACCGGACAACCACTAAGCTGAACTACTATCCTCTGGACTCAGAACTGGGTGTTGGGACCCGATGGATGAAGAAATCGAGAGAGAGAAAGAAATGGAAATAGGAGATGGATTTTTCTTTTTGGTTTGGGTTTTGTTTCAGTCCAATTTAGATACTAGTTTTGGCAAAAATGTCAAAAGTCTTTTATCCAATTTGAAAGCCCAAATTTATAGAAAAAACCATGCAAAAATTGCATGAAATAAATTCATAAAAACCCAACACCTCAAAATCCACTATCTAAGTGGGCTTGATGTATCCACTATAAGCCAACACCTAGCCCACTATCTTGTTAGTGGAATTATCCAACAAAAGTTTGGATTTTCCCACTAACTTTAGTCAAAGGGTAAAATGGTCATTTTGTCAAAGTCAAATTTTTACCGAAAAGTCAACATTTTGACTTTTTATGATCTTTTCCATGTTGACTAATTTTGGCCTCCCGAGTATGAATCTGTATTCATTTTCTCGAAATTCAAACCACATTTGAATATAAGGTCAGTCAAAGTTTGACTTTTCAAAGTCAAAAGTCAATTTTTTGACTTTTTACATCTTTGATCATTTCCATTATTTTCGAGCTTCCGAATACTAATGTATTCATATTCTTGATATTTAAATCACATTTAATCATTAAAGCTATATCTCTAAACTGAAAACCGACCACTATATCACATATACTTGTCGGTTTTTCTCTCTTCACCTAATTTGAACAATTCGAATCATTCTATCATACTGTTCAAAGTTTATTCCATATGAGCTAGTAGGGGAACCTAATGGACTTATAGATCATGGGCTCCAACATCTGGGATTAGCTGGCTAAACTCTTTTAGACGGAGTTGATCAACATTCGTTAACTAACGGGTCATTTTACTATAGTCCCGTAGTTGCACTCCCCTAACTATAGATATATTTGTGTCCATTTGATATAACCATGATTAGTAAGCTAATCCTTCACAGGTTGTTCGTAATCTCGGCTGGGTCATAAAAATCGTTTTACCCCCAAGACTCATCTTATTCCTTAAGTTCTACTGATCCTCTAATGAACAATTGGTTTAAGGTCCAACCTATAAACCGAACCTCATCTCGGGCCAAGGAGAAGGTGGGGCCCCTTGTTCAAGACCTAGATTCAGTACTAAAGGGAACAACCTATCTACTATCTCTATAATGGGTAGGAGTGAATTTTGTTTTGCACCCTATGTTCCCAGCTATCCACTTGATCTTACCCCTGAAATGGGAGACTTACTGGGCCAGCGATAATGAGCTGCCCTCACCTATGCAGATCTAAGGATAATTCCGAGTGAACAGGAGTTCATAGTTAGCTCAGGATTAATATTAAGTTACCAAGGTTATGAACTAACGAAATAGTCAGTTTTAAATATAAAACGGCATTTAGAACGAAAAAAGTGACTATTTCATGGTCCAATCTTATGTAAACTCTTTACATATGATACCCTCACTTTCATGTCTCCACATGAACGGTTTAGGATCACATCGTTTGTACTAACTACAAAATGGGCCACATCCATAGTGTCCTCAGAATAAGGCGCCCAACCTTATTCATATACTATAGACCATTTTGGCTATATATTTGAACTTGATCCACATTTATTTCACTACATAAAGTTCAAACTTAAACTTAATAGCCTCGGATCCTTATTTTATTGGATTCATGAATATAGAATTTAATTTTACTAAAGATTTTCAATAACAGCTTTATTGAACAAGAATATGATATTACAAATTACGAGTTTTAGGACATAAAATCCAACAAACTCCCACTTGGACTAAAACTCCTAGTAGGATCAAACGATGCTGAATTTAACTGTGAGAAATTAATATTACATATGAGTACAATAAACATATGAATACAATAAACTAGAGCATTCATGTCCAACATAATTTCCCACTTGTCCTAGTTTAGAAATACCGTAGACCTAAACTCTGTAGGTGACCCTAAAAAACTTTAGCCGTGAGGGTTTTTGTAAAAGGATTAGCAATGTTTTGCTCAAAAAACTTTCCTCATTTATGGCTTCGAGGTTCTTTTGAATTTGCAACTGTACCGTTGTTGTCACAATACAAGGTGATGGGTAGATGCATATTTGGAACAACTTCCAAATCTGTAAAGAATTTCCTCAGCCATACTGTTTCTTTTGCTGCTTTGCAAGCAGCTACGTATTCAGCTTCCATTGTGGAGTCAGTTATACAGGTTTGTTTTACGCTTCTCCACACTACTGCTTCTCCATTAAGAGTGAACACTGATCCAGATATAGACTTTCTAGCATCTTTATCAGTTTGGAAATCAGAGTCAATGTATCTAGTAAGGATCAAATCCTTAGCACTATACACGAGCATGTAGTCCCTAGTTCTCTTGAGATACTTTAAGATGTTCTTAACGGTAGTCCAATGATCACGTCCAGGATTAGACTGGTACCTACTGACAATCCCTACTGAGTAGCATATGTTAGGTCTAGTACATAACATTGCATACATCAAGCTTCCAACAGTGGAAGCATAGGGAATATTTCTCATATCCTCAACATCTTAAGGTGTCTTAGGACATTGTTCATTTGATAATGAATTCCATGTCTGAAAGGCAACATATCCTTTTTGGAATTCTGCATTTTATATCTAGACAACATTTTGTCTATATAAGATGCTTGAGACATGACTAGTGTCTTGTTCTTGCAATTCCGATCAATTTGGATCCCAAGAATATACTGCGCATTTCCTAAATCTTTCATTTGGAATTGTGTATCTAGCCATTGCTTGATGTCAGTAAGATATCCTACATCATTCACAATGAGTAGAATATCATCGACATATAAAACCAAGAACACTACAACAGAATTAATGATCTTTTTGTAAACACAAAGCTTATCAACATTCTATTCAAAGCCATAAGATTTGATTGCAGTATCAAACCTTATATTCTAGGATCTAGAAGCTTGTTTTAATCCATAAATGGATTTTTCAAGCTTACAAACCTTTTGTTCTTGACCCTAAACTATAAACCCATCTGGTTGAACCATATGGATACTCTCTTCAAAATTGCCATTCAAAAAGGCTGTCTTGCCATCCATTTGCCAAATTTCATAGTCATAAAAAGTTGCAATGGGTAAGAGTATTCTTATCGACTTTCACATGGCAACGGGAGAGAAAGTTTCTTCATAGTCCACTCATTTTCTCTGGGTATAACCTTTTGCCACAATGAGCCTTAAAAGTCTGTACTTTACCGGCTTGACCTCATTTTCTCTTGTAGATCCATTTGTAACCAATGGTTTCATATCACCTGGTTTATCTACAAGAGTCCATAATGAATTAAAGTACATTGACTCCATTTCGAGGTCCATAGCTTTTATCCACTGGTCATGGTCCACATCATTCATTGCCTGTTTATAGGTCAATGGATCCTCTATGCCCTCATCAAGTATGATGATTTGAGTTTCAGCTAAACCCAAATAGTGGTCAGGCTGATGAACAACTCCCCCACTACGTCAAGGCACTCTCAACTCTTGAGAAGGATGTGACTAAACAAAAATACTAGCTTTATCTACTACTTTAGTAGATGAACTAGGCATATTTGTAGCATCTTTTGAAATTTCTTTCAACACTATTTTACTGCATGGTTGATGATTTCTAATGTGGTCTTCCTCTAAGAATGTGGCATTTGTTGATACAAATACCTTGTTTTCTTAAGGATGATAAAACCGACCACCCCTTGTTTCCTTTGGATAACTACAAATAGGCATAACTTTGAACGATGTTCCAATTTCTTGGGATTTTGTACCAACACATGTGCTGGGCAACCACAAATTCTAAAGTGATGTAAACTACTTTTACACCCTTTTTCACAGCTCATAAGGTGTTTCTAAAACACTTTTAGAGGGAATGTTGTTCAAAATATGGACAACAAATTCAAGTGCATATCCTCAAAAGGAATCAGGCAATTGAGCATAGCTCATCATAGAGCGAATCATATCTAATAAGGTTCAGTTTCTTCTTTCTGATACACCATTCTACTAAGGCATACTAGGTGCAGAGAGTTGTGACTGGATCCGTTTTCTATCAAATAGTCTTGGAATCGTATGTCCATATACTATCCACCTCGATCTGATCGAAGTGTCTTTATTGTTTTACCTAATTCATTCTCAACTTCAGCCTTATATTCTTTGAACTTCTCAAGAGAATCAGACTTATGATGAAGCAGGTAGACATGACCATACCTTGAATAATCATCAATAAAATTGATGAAATATTCATACCCACCTTGAGCCTTGACATTCATTGGTCCACAAAGGTCCGAATGTACGAGCTCTAAGGGTACTTTGGCTCTAAGACCTTTTCCTAAAACAGATATCTTAGTCATCTTTCCTTCAAGATAGGATTCACATGGAGGTAAAGAGTTATCTTCAAACTGACTTAAAAGTCCATTCTTGACCAATCTCCCAATCATATTGAGATTTATGTGACCAAGTCTTAGGTGCCATAGATAGGCGTTGGAAGAAACCTTTTGTTTTTTATTCTGAGTTTATAATGTTCTAAACATTTCAGTATTTAAAACAAAATTTGCTCTAGTTGGCCTTAACTTATTTAAGTTGTCTTCAAGTGTAGCAGAACAAATTTGAATACTTTTACAAAAAATGAACGCTTCATTTATATTAAAAGATACTGTATATAATTGTTCTATAATACAAGGGATAATATCAAATTCCTCTTCATAAGAAGTTGATAACTTGTAGAAATACAAGTTATTTTTGCTCTTAAGTTGGAACAACTAAGGTTTTTAATGATAAATTCTCCTCATTTTTAGAAGAAACGCATGGAATTACTCAAACATTAGCAAACTCATGCAAAAGAAGTTTTATTACCAAATACTGCGGCACTAACACATTGTATTGCAGGATTTCAACAAGAAGCTAACGCATCATTAAGAAGTGTCACAGGCAAAAGTTCTAACGCATGGGCCATGCGTCGGAAGGAATTCAACGCAGAGAAGATTCATTGATCCAGGCTGATTGTGTCACATCACCACTTACAAGTATGGGCACCTATAGCAGGCGGCGTCTGAAAAGCTTCTGAGTGTCAGGCAGCTGACCAGGGCATGGACTTTAATGCTGCCAATCACCAAGTGGAGATTACCAACGCCTATAAATAGATGAAGTCCCTCCAGATACATATACAATACACATAAATTTTCAAGATCCTCACTCTTATAATTAGCATAGTCATACTTTTAGTTCTTTAGAAGCTGTGCTATGGTGCCAAGACGATCAGAAGGGTTGAAAACCACCATCACCACCGGTCAGGGAGTAGAGGAAGTCAAGCTTGAGAAAGACACTTCGTCCAACTCCTATACAAGTGATTGTACACAACTAGATTGAGCCAAAGAGATACAAGAGATTGTACTCTGTGGCTTGACTCAGTTCCTTTCATCTCATTTATCGCTTTCATTTCATCTGATTAAATATTGCTTTTGTAAAGACAATATGCTTCTTTATAAAATTCATATATTTGATCCATCATACTTTGCCATTGTTTATTTCTTATTTATGTTGAATGCATCTTTACTTTATGCAAAATCTCATTTCAAACGCTTAAGCCATCTTGATCAATTGGTAAAAATATCTTTAACTTAGATTATTCGAGAGAATAACTAAGCCGCATCAAGTAGAATGCCTAGTACATCTAGAGATAGATTTACTGGTGTTTATTGCATTCTGTGTTCGACGCATGCATCCTAGAGTTAGGTTTTGTATGTTATTCGCATTGAGAAGTGTTGAATAAAGTCTAACGCATAAACAAAGATAAGCAAATCATCCCATCTTATCCACATCACACTCTGGTTAGTGTACATTCATCTTAGATCGACGCATGCCACTTACATTAAAATCCATTTTCGCATGATCCATCATTCACTACTCAACTCTTTTGTATCTTTTGGCACAAGCACAACACTTTAGTGTAAATAACACTTTTCTCTTCATACATTTAGGAAACTTCTACAATAGCTACAACGCAAGGTCTGCATTCATTTAACTGAATCTATGAGTTCGACCCTCAACTTACCAGGAACCTAAATTGGATTTATACTTGGGTCTGGATTAGGAAAACTTGAAAGTCAATAGTGGAGTGTTGTGCATTCTGTGGCGTATCTCTAATGCACTAATGTGTTACAATCACATAAACGCATCAAAGCATTAACGCATCACTTATACTTAGAACTTATTCTTGCAATTTATTTTATACAATACACTCCTAATGCGAATCACGATAGCAACGAACAGAGGTACATATAAAACATTTTTAAGTACTATATTTCTATCTTCAAAAAACAACTTCAGATCTCCCACTGCTTCAGCTGAGACAACCTCTCATGTTCCAACTTTGAGGGTTATCTCACCTTCTTCAAGCTTTTTCCAAGAACTAGTTTCCTGAAACGAGAAACAAATATGATTAGTGGCTCCTGAATCTAGTATCCAGGTTGAAGTATCATATTCCACTAAACAAGTTTCAACGACCAGTAAATCATATTTACCTTGTACCATTTTCTCAACTTTCTTCTCTGCAAGGTACTTCGAGCAATTTCTCTTCCAATGCCCGTTTTGGTTATAGTGGAAACATTTTCCATTATCTGCATCCTTCATTCCCTTTCTTATCTTGAGAGCTTGTCCTTTCCCCTTCTTTTTCATTTGAGCTTTAGAGGGTCCAGCTTTATTTTCAGAGGATGATCCTCTTATAAAATTTTTCTTAGTGGTAGCAACATTTTCTTCCACTTCCTTCCCCTTACCTAAAGTAATATTTTGGAACACTGGAGCTCGTTAAAAAGGGTAATGAGGTTAAATTCTATCTTATTTAAACACGCATTTGTCTCAAAAGGTATAAAACTCTTCGGAAGAGATTGTAAGATAAAACTAACTTGATTAGCCTCATCAATGGGTCTGCCATTTACTTCAGCGATATTGAAGTACATCATCATGCCCAGGATATATTCTCTAACAAAGGTCCCCTCCTTCGTCCGCTTTGTATAAATGTGCCTAATTGCCTGTCTAAGGGACCATGATGGTTGCCCAAACATTTCTCTTAATGAATCTATTATCTCTTTAGCCGTAGCTAAGGATTCATGTTTCTTTGCCAAAACATTAGACATGCTGGCAAGAATGTAAAGACGAGCCTTTTCATTGGCTTTGACTCATCGATCGTATGCTTCCCGAACAATTCGGTTAGCATTTGAGGCTGGGGCTTGAGGACATTCCTCAGTTAAGACAAATCTTAGATCATCAACTACCAGTACTGTGTTTAGATTTGATTTCCATGCTGAATAATTATCGCTGTTTAGTTTCTCAGAAGCTAAGAGTTAAATTATCAAGCTATTCATGCTGAAAAAGATAAACATATTTTTTTAGAAAAACTCTAATCACAAAGAAACTAACTTAATTTAGCAAAAAAACTAATAATGTACCCTTCATAATTATATTTTGCAACGATATTTCAAAAGTTTAGAGTAACCTCCACCGAAGGGCAGTCGATTATTCCTCTTTTGAACAAAGTCAATCTTGACTAGATGCTAACCCCAGAATAAATCTTTATTCGTATAGCACTTTAGTTATCGCTACTTTGGTCGAGAATATACTAACATCTTAGTAATTCTTATAAGTGTAACCTTCCAATTTTGGATTTTAGAGACTAGAATCAACATGCTTCCGAAAGTGAAAAGTCAATATGAAAATTGATCTAAGAGAGCCTATCTGGATTTGGAGTTCGCGGTGTTCCAAATCCTATAATACAACCCTCCGAAGGGAAAGGTCGCTACAGGACAGACATGTAGGCGCATTATAGGAATCTCACAGTGCGACATAATGGAAGAGTCTATGGGATATGTTGTTACATACCCCTCACCCACTTACTATGAACTACTTCCCCTATTCACCTTGATATTGATCCATGCAAACACTCTCCAAAGGGAGTCTGCTCCTAAGCACAGCCCAAAGCCCTACATGGACCTCACGATGTGAACTCTTAGGGACACTAGAGCTAAAAGTACACTACTTCTCTCTAGCTGAAGTGTTCTATAACTTTAGGGTATATATTAAAAAAACTTAGAGATATATTTTGGCTAAATTAAACATATCCTAAGTCTAGGTGATAGATCCATGTATAACTCTTATACTGGATTTTAACCTATGATGTCTAGGAGATAAACAAATTTTATTACCTCACATCTCTCATGCATGCTCATTAAAACTAGGGTTATTTGACTTAGACGCCAGTTTGATCTCCAGGAAGGAGGTGTTCCATAAACCGCCATCTTAAGAACCTCCAACCTTAGACAAGATCTCCCAGGGTAAGTAAATAACTCTTTGTTTAACAAGTAATCGACCTATTCTAACTCTTTTAGAAAAGTCGATTAAAATTGCACCAATTTAATCCTAGGTGAGCATGCAACTTTTACCTTTGTTATAGATTTTAAAGTCTAGGTTATTTTATAACAATTATAAAAAAAAATGAAACCATTATAACCCTAGAATCACACATCTATAACATACACCCATATTCAATGATCATGCTTTAATATAACACCTTTTATTAAAAAAAACAACTTAACATGCATACTATATACATTACAACAATTATAACATATATCAAATGCATGTACATGTTAACCTATGGTGGGATTTTAAATCTATATGGCATATATATGCACAACAAGATTCAAAAAATAATTAAAACATACATCAACATGCACAATTAATTAAACACTCTAAAATGGATTGGTTTGGCCTCTTAAATTAAGCTAAAAACTAAATTATTACAATAATAATTTGGTGTAGTACAAAAAACCACTCTCGATCCCGCTTCAAACACTTTTGAATCAACTCAAACTGGCCAAAAAACTCTCGAATCGGCCCGAAAACTCCAAAAACAAAGTTGAACCGGTCAAACCGGCTCAACCTAGTCAAACAGACTGGTCCAGACCGTCTGGGCCGGCTGGTCAACGCGCGTTGGCGCAGTCAACAAAAGCGCGGGGCGGGTCGACGAAAAGCACAAAAACGTGCGGATCGCGAAAGCTAGTGAGCGCGCGAGGTAGCTTCGAACCAGGTCAGAACTGAGCAAGTGGAGAAACTAGGTTGGGTTGCGGAACGGGTCAGAGTGCTTCGTCGACAGCTGGCATGCGAGGATTCTCCGAATCGAGTCAGATCTCGGGCTAGCAAGCAGGTCGTCGGGTCTGGTGGCTGAAATGGGTCTGGAACCAATTTTTTCTCAAAAAAATGAAACTATCCAATCTCCCGAAACCGAGCAATTACAACCTAATTTCAACTCTAATGACTCTAACAAATTTACAAACCCTTTTTCACATATTAATGCTCAGAAACATGTGAGCAATTACAAATTAATACTACAAAAAAAACTTAATTTAATTGCCAAAACTTAAAAACCATTTTCGTTTCCAATCTCAATTTTAACTAATAAATTGATACCCATCACATGCAATTGAGTAAAATTAAAACATGCTTTGATACCACATGATCGAAAAATAGGCATGCGCAGCGGAATTGAGGACCAATTTTACTCTAATTGCACAAAATTAACATACAACCCTAAATTAATTAATTAAGGTTTTTTGAAATATTACCTTTGAAGCTTCCGAAATGCTTCTATCTCCGCCCGTACACGAATCGGATAACCACTAGAGCTGACCTACTATCCTCTGGACTCAGAACCGGGTTGTGGGACCCGATGGATGAAGAAATCGAGAGAGAGAAAGAGATAGAAATAGGAGATGGATTTTTCTTTTTGGTTTGAATTTTTTTTTTGCCCAATTTAGAAACTAGTTTTGGAAAAAATGTCAAAAGTCTTTTATCCAATTTGAACTCCCAAATTTATAGAAAAAAGTCATGTAAAAATTGAATGAAACAAATTCATAAAAACCCAACACCTCAAAATCCACTATCTAAGTGGGCTTGATGTCTCCACTATAAGCCAACACCTAGTCCACTATCTTGTTAGTGGAATTATCAAACAAAAATTTGGATTTTCCCACTAACTTTAGTCAAAGGGCAAAATGGTCTCAAAGTCAAATTTTTACCGAAAAGTCAACATTTTGACTTTTTATGATTTTTTTTGTGTTGACTAATTTTGACCTCCCAAGCATGAATCCGTATTCATTTTCTCGAATTTAAATCACATTTGAATATAAGGTTCGTCAAAGTTTGACTTTTCAAAGTCAAAAGTCAATTCTTTGACTTTTTACGTCTTTGACCATTTCCATTATTTTCGAGCTTCCAAATATGAACGTATTCATATTCTTGATAGTTAAATCACATTTAATCATTAAAGCTATATCTCTAAATTGAAAATCGACCACTATATCACATCTACTTGTCGGTCTCTGTCTCTTCACCTAATTCGAACAATATGAATCATTCTATCATACTATTCTAAGTTTATTCCATATGAGCTAATAAGGGAACCTAATGGACCTATAGATCATGGGCTCCAACGATCCGAGATTAACTGACTAAACTCTTTTAGACGGAGCTAATCAACATTCGTTAACTAACGGGTCATTTCACTATAGTCCCGTAGTTGCACTCCCCTCACTATAGATATATTTGTGTCCATTTGATATAACCATGATTAGTAACCTAATCTTTCACAGGTTGTTCGTAATCTCGGCTGGGTCATAAAACTCGTTTTACCCCCAAGACTACATCTTATTCCTTAAGTTCCACTAATCCTCTAATGAACAATTGGTTTAAGGTCCAACCTATAAACTGAACCCCTCTCGAGCCAATGAGATGGTGGGGCCCCTTGTTCAAGACCTGGATTCAGTACTAAAGGGAACAACCTATCTACTATCCCTATAACGGGTAAGAGTGAATTCCGTCTTGCACCCTATGTTCCCAACTATCCACCTGATCTTACCCCTAAAATGGGAGGCTTATTGGGCCAGCGATAATGAGCTGCGCTCACCTATGAATATCTAAGGATAATTCTGAGTGAACAGGAGTTCATAGTTAGCTCAAGATTAAGATTAAGTTACCTAGGTCATCAATTAACGAAATAGTCAGTTTTATACATAAAACGGTGTTTAGAACGTAAAAAGTAACTATTTCATGGTTTAGTTTTATGTAAATTCTTTACATAGGATGCCTCCACTTTCATGTCTCCACATGAACGGTTTAAGATCACATCGTTTGAACTAACTACAAAATGGATCGCATCCAAAATGGATCGCATCCATAGTGTCCTCAGAATAAGGCGCCCAAACTTATTCATATACTATAGACCATTTTGGTTATATATTTGAACTTGATCCATATTTATGTCACTAGATAAAGTTGAAACTTAAACTTAATAGTCTCGGATCCTTAATTTATTGGATTCATAAATATAGAATTTAATTTTACTAAAAATTTTCAATAACAGCTTTATTGAAGAAGAATATGATATTACAAACTACGAGTTTAAGGACATAAAATCCAACACAAGGAACTTTGTTTATTGGATATGAGTAAATGCCAGAATTAAATAACACTTATTTTATTCATTGAACAATGTGTATCTTTACAAAGCTAGCTCAGGATTAAGATCAAAGGATAATCCTGAATAAACAGGAGTTCATAGCTAGCTCAGGATTAAGATTGAGTTATCCTACTTACTTAAGTGTGAAATAGTCAGTTTTAACAGTAAACTGTCGTTATAAAGAAAAGTGACTATTTCGTGGTCCAATCTATATGTGATGCGTTGTAATTGTGATGAAATAATGGTATGAAATTGCGGTGGTTTGTTATGCGTTGCACATGCAAGTTTTCCTAGTAAAATCCAAGTATAAATCTCACTGGGTTTCCTGGTAAGTCTAGGGTCGAACACAGGGACTATTGAGTTACTATGCGACAGTAAAAATTGACTTCTTTAAGGTGGTAAAAACAATAAGTTGGATGGTGTTTTGTTTAAGTGTATTTCCTATGCGACAGATTCGAGTAAAGAGTTGATGAAATCGAGAGTTACAATGAGTATGCGGTGAATAGGTTGAGAAGGGATTTAGCTAACACTTCCTAAGATTGCGTTCAAGTTATGCGATCATGCTACACACACACAACAGCAAGTCATCTCCCAATGCAAATGCCATAATTCCTATTTCTAGGACGCATGTGATGTATACGATAATGTCGATAGGACTTATGTCTAAGCCTCTATTATTGTTTATGCGATGATGGATGTTGCACACATACACAAGGTGACCACATACTATCATATCCTATCTCTAGGGTGCATGCGATGCATAATAGCAAGCAGAACTTATTCCTAAGTTTTTATTTCTTGCTTATGCAATTCTAATATGACTTTCCCAAGCCTAGATTCTAATATGACTCTCTGAAGCCTAGATTCTATCTTTAGACCACTCTCCCGAGCATCTCTAAAGGGTGAATGATGCATACATAAGACAAGATGATCGCATAAGGTGAAGACCTTAGGTCATGCTAGCTAAGTATTTCTCAACCCATTCGGAAATTTAGCTACTCATGCGAAGTATGGAGAGATTGAACATAAGTTGAAATGAGATTTCCATTGTCTATAGATTAAATGCATAATACAGAATAACAACAAAATGTAGAGATAAGAAGCCCAGTAGTAATGTCTAGCTTCTTGTGGCCTTTTACACTGTCTTTCACTCCAACTCTGCCCAAAAGAATATCCTTGCTTCCGCAAGTGTTGGCTCTCTCTCCTTTTGTAACACTTCCCGGCAGTCTTCCGAGCTGTCCAGGAATGATCTCTCGGCGTCTTCTTCTCTTCGCTCGTCTACGTCTTCTGAGTATAAGAATAACTATAGACTAACAGCTATCTATTTTGTACATGATCTCTCTTCTCTATATGGCGAACTTGTTTATCGATGATGGCCTTCGGTATTTATAGAGCTAAGGTGAAGAAGAAGATTTTCCCTCTAATGATTGCAATGATGGCTGATCATTAAATTTTCTACTCTCATGCGCCGATTAATGGTCACCGAAAAGTTAAGTGTACTTACTACAGTGCGTCGTTAACTGCTTGTCAACTAAACCCGGATTCGACCGTCATCAGCTTTTCGTCCCATCATGATTAATTAAGTTTTCACCTTGATGCGCCGTCTTTATACAGCCACCTTCTTGAGAAACTTCTCGCGAGCGCATAAGATCGCATGGCTTTGCGATCGCAATCTTTCTATGCACGTGAACACCGAATTCCTTGGATCGCAAGCATTTTTCATGCACAAAATAAGTAAATTAGCTACTTTTATGCGATGGGCGCATGCAATCGCAATATTCTCAATTTAACACTTTTGGACATGATTTTGTATATTTTTACCGTCGCATTCCCTCATTATTTTACTTATTTGCGCTGTAATAACGTGCATTTCTGCCCATTATCACACCCCCAAATTTAAAACAATGCTTGTCCTCAAGCATAAACTAAAGATTTTCTTTAGATATTCAGCCGCCTTTTCCTTACCTAGATTTCTCGAGGTGCCTTATTCAAATTTTATGAACCAAAATCTTCTTAATTTCTATCCTGGTTTCTTCCTAAAATATTTCTAATACTTAGGGACCACAAGTGTAAACCTCGAATTCTAAATTTCCTAGACAAGTATGTTTAGCCAAAGGAATGATATATTAAATATCAAATAAGTGAAAATCCTTGTTATTTATAGGAGTTGTGGAGAAAGGAAAAGAAAAACATATTAAATAGGGAAGCTCACTTATTGGCTTGGCGGGAGGCACTAAATATGGGGTGACGTGGTGATTAATCCTTGAACTCGGGAGGCTGCAGGAAGATTAAAAGGAAGAGGAATTTCGAAAGCTTGGTTTCGGCAATCTACATGAGCAAATTTAGTGAAATTGGTGCCATTTGAAAGATGGGAGAATCTAGTTTTCGAGATTTTCTTGCCAGAGAAAGATTGCAAGAGGAGAAGAACAAAGAGTGAGGAATTTGCAGAAGAGGCAGAATCTTAGATTAATCAGGGCCCGAGGATAAGATTGGAAGCTCCAGCCAAACCATAAGGAATTTTTGGCAGCAATTTTGAGGTAGAAAGTTAACTCAATTTTAAACAAGTTTGTAGAAGCAAGTTTCTTGAAAAGAGTTCAGGAATTTGAGTTATGAATTTTTGAAGTTGAATGATGAGGAGAAAGAACAAGCAAACAGCTCACCGTGAAGAGCGAGAGCGAGATGAGAAGGATGAGGATCTCGCCCAGGATGATAATCTTGCTGAGTTTGTGATGAGAATCTCGCTCAAGAAGAAAATCTCACAAGAAATTGAGCTGAATCTCGTTGGTATGTTGAGTATCACTAGGTTGAAGTTTGTTAAAGAAATGCTTGATCTCGCTCATGAGGATCTCGCTCATGAGGATGAATTCACTTATAATGGTTGTCTCGCTAGCAATGTGGTTTTGTTGAGGAAAGTTCTATTAGTAAATGAACTATTTGAGGTATTCTGCTAAGAATTCTAAGGAATTTAACTGGGAATTATGTCCTTTCAGGCCAAGAAGAGCTAGGAGAGGCGTATAACCCGTTAAGAGCCCCGACGAGCTGTGAGTGACTATGTGATGATTTAATGTTTTAATGAATTAGAAACTATGATGTCTTTGAAGTTATTTCTCATGCTAAGTGTTTAAATGAAGTGTCAAGCAACATATGTTTGAAGTTATTTCTTATGCTAGGTAAAGCATGTTTTCCATGGAAATTGACATGATTTAAATATGTTATCTTGTCCAAATACTTCAGCATGTTTTAGTAACTCCATTTTTATAAAGAACTAGTATGATGGATGAACTAGTATGATTATTTGAGCACTAAGCCTTAGTTTTCAGCTAAATGCTTATAACTAGTTATACGATGGATACTGAAGGACAATGAGAAGGTATCCTAAGGATACTGAAGGACAATGAGAAAGTATCCTAGATAAGTACCTAAGGTATGACAGTACTCAATTATGAGCACGTGCACATAAGTAATACAACGTCGAGGGATTGAGCAAGGTTATTCCCATGCTAAATTTTATGTGATTCTAAGCAACTTATTTCTATGATTGAAAGCATGATCAATGCATGATGTTACTAATGTATGAGTTTTCCAAGTATGTTTTCCATGTCTAACGCATGCTAATGGTTTTTACAAGCTAGTTCAACACGATTTAAGCCAACTTATTTTACAAAGTATGAAGCATGCGTTAGGGTTAAAACAAAGGTTGAGTGAAGCATGATGTACTATGTTTAAATACCTAAGATTGCCAAAGTACATGCATTGGTATTCCTAAACACGATGAAAAGGAATACTGAAGGTAAGAAAGGTATCTGAATAAATGTACCTAAGGTGTTAACAGTACATAGAAACCTCCACGTGCACGTAGGTAGTTATGAAGGAGAGGCCGATGTATGGGTCTCTTAGGCCATAAACCAGCAAAGAGAGGCCGAAGCATGGGTTTTATGGTCGATAACATACGTTGGGAGTTAGAGCGATGTATGCTCGTTCTTAACTAGGGAATAATGATGTTTAATGGTGTTTAAGGGTAGTTATCAATGTTGATGTTTAGAGGAAGTTGCTTGAGATGCCCATCGGTATATTTAAAGAAATCGACGTAGGGATCCCTCCTAGCCATAGTTCAGTATGAAGAGATCGAAGTAGAGGTCTCATTTGGCCATGGCTTGGCACTGGAAATTAGAGCGATGGATGTTCATTCTCAGCTAAGATTCAGGTTTTAGATACAATGGTTTTAAAGGTTTTATGCACACGTTTGTTTGGTATATTTTAATTCCAGTATTATGTTTTCGAGCTTTCAGTTTAAGCATAAGATTTACGTTTTATTAAGTCACTCACTGGGCTTCTAGCTCATGTTTTCAAATATTTTCTTTTCATGTAGCGGTCAGTTCCCAA
This sequence comes from Benincasa hispida, assembly GCF_027475165.1. NCBI lineage: Eukaryota > Viridiplantae > Streptophyta > Magnoliopsida > Cucurbitales > Cucurbitaceae > Benincasa > Benincasa hispida. Next base: position 49,597,153 of record NC_143487.1, read on the forward strand.
AATACTTTTCTACTGCAGCTCTGCCACTCAAAGAAACAGGTTGAAGGAAGCGTAATTGAAGACCTATATTAGTTAGTACACATGTGTCTGTCTAGAGACTAGTATTCTTGATGGGGCTCACTAAGTTGTAATATCCATGTATAAACAATGTTGCGAAACCCTGTAATGTAAATGTGTTAAGTTCTGAGTTAATATGTATGTATTCAGAGTTTGAGCAAACTTTAACAGGTAAGATAGGCAGTAAGTACCAACAAAGAGTTGGTAACTGCTGCAGTCACCATTCCATCCAGGTTAGGAGGGTAATCTGGTGCGAGGTGTGATAACAAGTTTAACCTTCAAAAGGACTTTACTTTTTCCAAGACATCGCATGATTTATTTTCATAACTTTTTCCAACCGGGGTTTTTCCAAATGATTTTTATCCTTACGCAGTTTAGATATTCTTTTTGTGACCTTGCGCTAATCCAAATGCCTCGCCTTCACTTTGGCTTGCCCCTAAGGGTGTCATGCGAGCATCCAATTACAAACACGGCGCTCTTTCTCAGTCTAAACTCATGCCCATTTGGCAGCAGAGTTGCGATCACTTGATTTATGCGTTGATTACAATTCCTACCTTCGTTTTGGCTTGCCCCCACGGGTGTCATGCGGACATCCAACTACAAGTAGGATCTGAACTCAACGTTATGATTTTTTTTTTATTGAGATGAAATGTCTAAAAGTAGCAAGGTTGAAAATAAATACTGGCACCCCCAAATTTAAACGCAGCAATTTCCTCATTACTGATAGACTAAAATGACTCATGCGATGCTCTTAGAAAATTTCGTAAAAATCATTTTGAAAGAAAGTTGGTGGACCACTAACTTCTAGAAATGTTTCATGAATTGACTATCTTGAAATTAAGTTGATTCTAGTACATGCGATGAGAAATAAAGGCATGAGTTTCATCATTGAAATCATAATTGGTGCGGAAACAAATGCGGTGACTGAATAAAGAAATCCAAATTCATTGATGTTGCCAAACTAAAGAGGATGCGATGATAAAACTGGCAATATTAAAATGAGATGCGAAAGTGCAAAATTTAGAATAAAAGAGTCAAAGAGAGATACAACCCCCAAATTTGCCCGCATCCTCTGTGATCACATCCTTCTTTGTGGCGAGCTGATTTCTCGATTACGATGGGTTGAACAAATGGATCACGTGTTTTTAATTTATCGCGTAGCTCCACCACAATCGTTTACTATGATCGTTGCTAAAAACTAAGAGGGTAAAAAATGTGAAAGACAGAGTCGAAAGTTCCAAAGATTAGTGTTTGTACAAAAAGGGTCAAGTAAGTTCATGAGAGAAAGATATAAAAGGATACTCCAAAAAGATGCGTCCCTGATGAGTTTATGTCTCCTATCACCGCAGGGACCGCTTGTTTCTTTTTCAATCTGAACTATTCATGTCCACGGAGGTTTTCTCTCCTTTTCTCGATCTTCTGGGATCTTGATTGCCTCAGTCCAGAAATTCTTCCCATTAATGTTCATCACGATTTCTCCCTTGTGCACATCAATTCAAGCGTGACCGGTTGGTAGAAATGGTCGTCCCAATATAATGGGTGCATCTTCATCTGCTTCATGATCTAGAATGATGAAGTCTGTCGGAAAATTGAATTTGTCAATTGACACCAAGACATCCTTCAACTCTCCCTCAGGGTGTACTCGGGACCTGTCCACAAGCTGGAGAGTCTCCGTTGTGGGCGTTAATTTTCCCACGTTCAATTGTTTGAAAATTGAGAGAGGCATTAAATTTATACTCGCCCCAAGATTGCATAGTGCCTGCCAATGAAGACCCCTCCAATTGAGCAAGGTATCGTGAAGCTTTCTGGGTCGCACATCTTCGATGGGATTACAGTGTTTGATCTTTGCATTACTGCCACCATAGCGATCTTTTCTTCATCATTTTGTTTCTTTTTCAATCTTTGCAAGAATGATGGTAGTTGTACTTCTTCTGTTTCGTGTTCTAGAGGCTTGGAGATGGACGCAACTTCTAGGTTCATCTTCTCGAGCTCTTCTGATTCATATGTAAACGGGTTCTTGGGTTCCACCGCATTCGGGTTGGTCTTGGTGGGCTCTTTCCCTTCTTTCGCTATCATCTTTCCGCTTAATAAGGAGACTGCTAGGCATTGTTCCTTTCCCGTATTCCCCGAGTTGTGAGGGAGCTCAGTTGAGCTTGGCAACGTCCCTTGTGGTCTATTCTTCAACTCACCCGCAATCTGTCCTATTTGAATTTCAATATTGCGGATAGAAGTCGCCTGGTTTTGAAGGACCGTCTCGTTTTTCTCAATGTATTACTTTAATAAGCTCTCCAGGGAAGAAGATTGCGGCGCTTGCGAGCTGCCAGCTTGATGTTGCGGTTGACCATTTGTTCATGGGAAAAATCCTGGCGATTCTTCTTTTTGCGCCATAGGTTGATAACTCTGTTGATTATTTTTCCACGCAAAATTGGTGTGGTTTCTCCACCCGGGGTTGTATGCATCAGAGAAAGGGTTGTTCTTTATGAAGTATACTGACTACGGGTTCCTTGGGCATTCTTCAATCGGATGCACTCTCCACAAATGGCACAACTCATGTTCGACTGAGCGATTACGTTGACCAACCCTTTTTGTGTTTCTGGGCTATTGATTGCGATGCCCTGTATTAGATTCATCATCGCATTCATTTTATTTTGTAGGGATACGATGGCCCCATTGTTTGTGTCACCTTCTCGAATTTTCAATCATTGATCGCTTTCGCGCCAATCTTCGTGATTCTTCGAAATGCGATCAAGGATATTTTTAGCCTCATCATACTTTTTGTCAAGTAGACCTCCAGTTGTTGTCGCATTGCCAGACATCTGTGATACAGGGTTCAAACCGTGATAAAATATCTCCATCTGGAGATAGTCAGGTAAGTCATTGTGTGGACAATCTCGGACCAGTCTTTTAAACCTCACCCAGGCATCGTTGAGCGATTCATCAATTTCCTATTCAAAATTTGTAATCAACTTCCTCCTTCTTGCGTTCTCGGTAGGGGGAAGTATTTCTTCATGAACTTCTTTATTACTTGTTCCCACGAGGTTATCTCTCCTGGTTCGAGAGAATAGGCCCATTTCCTTGCTTGGTCGCATAATGAAAATGGGAACAACGTTAGTTGAACTTCTTCAGCTGAGATATTTGGGAACACAACAGTATTGCAGATTTCGATGAAACTCCAGAGATGGGCATGTGGATCTTTGCCACGCCTTCCACCAAACTGTCCGACCATCTGAATCATCTACAACATAACCGACTTCATCTCAAACCTTGATCCATCCAGAGCTGGCCTCATGATTCCTGGGAAGAAATCATAGAGGTTAGGTGACGCATAGTCCCGGATGAGGTTTTCCATGATATTGTTTGCGTTTACTGCTCTGTTTTCCGGTTATTATACCATTCTAGGATTTCTCTCTTGTTGTTATCAGCGGTTGTCTCTTTGTCTTCTTCTAAACATTCTTTCAATCTCTAGGTCGTAATTGGGCTTAGGAAATTGTCCTTCGCTCATACGACACCTGCTTCTTCCCTTACCAAAGGAATGGCAGTGCACAGATGTCGAAAGCTGCAAAGAAAATCAAAAAGTTACTATTAGCATAATATGTACTGTCATAGTCCCCGGCAACGGCGCCAGAAACTTGATGCGTTGTAATTGTGATGAAATAATGGTATGAAATTGTGGTGGTTTGTTATGCGTTGCACATGCAAGTTTTCCTAGTAAAATCCAAGTATAAATCTCACTGAGTTTTCTGGTAAGTCTAGGGTCGAACACAGGGACTATTGAGTTACTATGCGACAGTAAAAATTGACTCCTTTGAGGTGGTAAAAACAATAAGTTGGATGGTGTTTTGTTTAAGTGTATTTCCTATGCGACAGATTCGAGTAAAGAGTTGATGAAATCGAGAGTTATAATGAGTATGCGATGAATGGGTTGAGAAGGGATTTAGCTAACACTTCCTAAGATTGCGTTCAAGTTATGCGATCATGCTACACACACACAACAACAAGTCATCTCCCAATGCAAATGCCATAATTCCTATTTCTAGGACGCATGCGATGTATACGATAATGTCGATAGGACTTATGTCTAAGCCTCTATTCTTGTCTATGCGATGATGGATGTTGCACACATACACAAGGTGACCGCATTCTATCATATCCTATCCCTAGGGTGCATGTGATGCATAATAGCAAACAGAACTTATTCCTAAGTTTCTATTTCTTGGTTATGCGGTTTTAATCTGACTTTCCCAAGCCTAGATTCTAATCTGACTCTCCCAAGCCTAGATTCTATCTTTAGACCACTCTTCCGAGCATCTCTAAAGGGTGAATGACGCATACATAAGACAAGATGATCGCATAAGATGAAGATCTTAGGTCATGCTAGCTAAGTACTTCTCAACCCATTCGAAAATTTAGCTACTCATGCGAAGTATGGAGAGATTGAACATAAGTTGAAATGAGATTTCCATTGTCTATAGATTAAATGCATAATACAGAATAACAACAGAATGTAGAGATAAGAAGCCCGATAGAAATGTCTTGCTTCCTGTGGCCTTTTACACTGTCTTTTCACTCCAACTCTGCCCCAAAGAATATCCTTGCTTCTACAAGTGTTGGCCCTCTCTCCATTTTTAGCGCTTCCCGGCAGTCTTTCGAGTTGTTCGAAATGATCTCTCGGCGTCTTCTTCTCTTCGGTCTTCATCTTCTGAGTATAAGAATAACTATAGACTGACGGCTATCTATTTTGTATATGATCTCTCTTCTCTATATGGCGAACTTTTTTATCGATGGTGGCCTTCGGTATTTATAGAGCTCAAGGTGAAGAAGCTTTTCCCTCTAATGATTGTAATGATGGGCGGTCATTAAATCTTCTGCTCTAATACGCCTATTAATGGTCACCAAAAAGTTGAGTGTACTTGCTACAATGTGTCATTAACGGCTTGTCAACTAAATTCGGATTCGACCGTCATCAGTTTTTCGTCTCATCATGATTTATTAAGCTTTCAACTTGATGCGCCGTCTTTATGCGGCCACCTTCTTGAGCAACTTCTCGCGAACGCATATGATCACATGGCTTTGCGATCACAATCTTTCATTGCGCACGGACACCGAATTCCTTGGATCGCAATTTTACTTGCGTCAACGCATTTTTCCTACACAAAATCTTCTGCTCTGATGCGCCGATTAATGATCGCCAAAAAGTTGAGTGTACTTGCTATAGTGTGTCGTTAACGGCTTGTCAACTAAATTCGAATTCGACCGTCATCAGTTTTTCGTCCCATCATGATTTATTAAGCTTTCACCTTGATGTGTCGTCTTTATGCGGCCACCTTCTTGAGCAACTTCTCGCGAGCGCATGCGATCGCAATATTTCCATACGTGCGGACACTGAATTCCTTTGATCGTAATTTTACTTGTGCCAAGGCATTTTTCCTGCACAAAATAAGTAAATTAGCTGCTTTTATGCGATGGGTGCATACGATAGCAATATTCTCAGTTTAACACTTTTGGACATGATTTTGTATATTTTTACCGTCAGATTCCCTCATTGTTTTACTTATTTGTGCTAAAATAACGTGCATTTCTGCCTGTTATCAATATGCAAACTCATTGCATAAGATGCCCCCACTCACATGTCTCTACATGAATGATCTGTGGATCACATCATTTGTATTACCTATACAAAATGAGCCACATCCAATAGTGTTACTAGGATGAGATACCCAATTTCATCCATATACTTATAGACCATTTAAGCTATATACTATCAACTTGATCCTGTTTATCTCACCATATAAAGTTAAAGTATTCATACTATAGCCATGGATATGTATATTGGATTTTCATGATAGAGTGCAAATTCAACAGCTTTATTGAATAATATGTTCCACAATATTTTATTGATAAATAGAATGTTTAACACAAAATTTACGAACTGCGAGTTCTAGGACATTCCCAAAAATCTCCCATTTGGACTAAAACTTCAGTGAGAATAAATATATACAATACAATGTTGAGAAACATAAAGGGAAAATATAATAAACTAGGGCATATCAAATACCATAGATATTCTCCCACTTGTCCTAGATTACATTGCTTGAAGTCCTAGTCCAACTAGGTGGCCCTCGAACACTTTAGCCGAAAGGGCCTTCGTAAATGGATCAACAAGGTTGTCTTTAGAGGCTATCTTTATGATGATTACATCTCCTCGGTGTACTATCTCTCTAATGAGATGGTACTTTCTCTCAATATATTTTCCACGTTTGTGACTCCTTGGTTCTTTCGAGTTGGCAACAGCACCACTATTGTTACAATACAGTGTGATAATAGGTGCATATTTGGAACTACTTCCAAGTCAGCCAAGAATTTTTGTAGCCATACTGCTTCTTTAGCGACTTCACATGTGGCTACGTATTCTGCTTCCATTGTGGAGTCAGCGATACATCTTTGCTTAATGCTTCTCCAAAGTATATCTCCTCCATTGAGAGTGAAAACTGAACCTGAAGTAGATTTCCTTGAATCCACGTCAGTTTGGAAATCAGAATCAGTGTATCCAGTAAGGATCAAATCCTTAGGTCCATACACAAGCATATAGTCCCTCATTCTTCTTACATACTTGAGGATGTTTTTTACAGCAGTCCAATGACTGTGTCCTGGATTGGATTGAAACCTGCTGACGATTCCAACTGTAAAGCATATGTCAGGACGTGTACATAACATTACGTACATCAAACTCCCGACTGCAGATGCATATGGAATTCTTGTCATTTCCTCAACATCTTGAGGTGTCTTAGGACATTGTTCCTTTGACGGATGAATTATATGTCTAAAAGGTAAGATACCTTTTTTAGAATTTTGCATATTATATATTGACAACATCTTTCAATATAAGATGCCTGAGCTAGTGCTAGGGTTCTATTCTTTCGATTCCAAAAGATCTATATTCCTAGAATGTAATGAGCATCACCCAAATATTTCATTTGAAACTGTGTTGCTAACCATCTCTTTACGTCAGCAAGGATGCTTGCCTCATTCCCAATGAGCAAGATATCATGAACATAAAGAACTAAGAATGCTACAGTCTTGTAGACTAATTTCTTGTATACACGAGGTTCATCAACATTTTATTCAAAGCCATAAGATTTGATCGTAGTATCAAATCTTATATTCCAAGATCTTGAATCTTGTTTTAACCCATAAATGGATCATTTAAGCTTAAAGACTTTCTGTTCCTGTCCTTGTTCGATGAACTCTTCTAGTTGAGACATAAAAATACTTTCATCAAGATAACTGTTCAGAAAAGTTGTCTTGACATCCATTTTCCATATTTCATAGTCATAATATGTGACAATGGATAGAAGTATTCTAATCGATTTTATCATGGCAACAGGAGAAAAGGTTTCTTCATAATCAACCCCTTCTCTTTGGGTAAAACCTTTTGCCACGAGTCTGGCTTTAGAGGTTTGCACCTTGCCAGTTTGGTCTCCTTTTTTTTTTTTTTTTTTTGTAGATCCATTTTCAACCTATAGCTTTAACCCCATATGGTTGATCTACTAGTTCCCAAACAGAGTTGAAGTACATAGACTCCATTTCAACGTCCATGGCTTTTATCCACTGTTCCCTGTCAACATCTTCCATTGCCTTTTTAAAGGTTAATGGATCCTCTAATCCATCATGATGTTTTAATTTTATGTTAAACCTATATAGTGTTCAGTTTGCTGAATAGCCCTCCCACTACAATGAGGCATACTTAACTCTTGAGACGGAAGTGACGGGACAGCAACAGTTGTTGATAGACCAACCTGATCAACAACTCTTGTTGATTTTTCTGTAGCCTCTTTGGTCATTTCTTGCAATATTAGTTTACTGCGAGGTAGATGATTTTTTATATGATCTTCTTCCAAGATGAGTATTTGTTGATATAAATACTTTTTCTTCTTGTGGATTATAGAATAACCCTCCTTTTGTTTCTTTAGGGTATCCTACAAAAAGGCATAATTTCGAGTGTTTCCAGTTTCTTAGGATTTTTAACCAACACATGTGTTGGACAACCCTAGATATGGAAATGACATAAACTAGTTTTACGTCCTTTCCATAATTCATATGGTATTTCTAAAACACTTTTTGAAGGAACAACGTTTTGAAATATATACTGCAGTCTACACTGCATACCCCAAAAGGATTGAGGTAACTGAGCACAACTCATCATTGATCGGACCATGTCTAACAAGGTTCGATTTCTCCTTTCTACAACACCTTTTTGTTGTGGTGTTCCAGGTGATGTGAGCTGGGATTGAATTCCATGATCTACTAGATAGTTCTATAATTGTAAATCCATATATTCACCACCTCGATCAGATCAAAGTGTTTTAATTCTTTTACATAACAAATTTTCTATCTCGGTCTTAAATTCTTTGAATTTTTCAAGAGTTTCAGACTTATGACTGATTAAGTAAATGTAGTCATATCTCGAGTAATCATCAATAAAACTGACAAAATACCAATAGCCTCCTCGTGCCTTTACATTCATCATACCACATAGGTCTGAATGTATAAGTTCGAGAGGCACTTTGGCACAAAGACCTTTATCAGAAAAAGATCTTTTTGTCATTTTTCCCTCAAGACATGATTCACATGGAAGTAAAGAACTATCTTCTAACTGACTTAGATGACCATTTTCTACCAATCTCTTAATCCTATTGAGATTAATTTGATCAAGTCTGAGGTGCCAAAGATAAACGTTAGGAGAAATTTTTTGTTTTTTGTTTTGAGTCTCAACTGTTTTAAACATCTCTATATTTAGAATGGTCTTTGCTTCAGTTGGTTTTAATATGTACAAGTTATTTTCGAGTCTTGTAGAACAAATATGAACACCTCTTGAAAAAAACAACACTTCATAAATTCAAAAGATGTTCTGTTCATATTTTCTAGCAGACAGGAAATGGAGATTAAGTTTCTTTTCATCTTAGGTACATAATACACATTCCTAAGTAAGATGAAAGACTCTCCAAAAAAATAGCTTGACATCTTCCACTGCATGAGTTGAAATGACTTCACCCATTCCTACCTTGAAAGTCATTTCCTATTCAGAAAGTTCTCTCCAAAAACTAGTTTCCTGTAGAAAAGTGCAAACATGATTAGTGGCGTCTGAATCTAATATCCAGGTTAGGTGAGTATTCTCCACTAGACATGTTTCAACTACTAGTAAATCTAATTTACCTTGTTTCTCCTTTTTCGCTTTCTTTTCCGCCAAATACTTTGGGCAGTTACGCTTCTAGTGCTCATCATCTCCACAATAAAAACATTTTCCTTTGGGAGTCTTGTTTTTTTCTTAGTAATGGTTTTCTTATTCCCTTTACCCTTCTTCCTCATTGTATAGATTTATCTTTCGAAGAAGAGGAAATAGACTTCTTGTTATCGGTGAGTTTTGTTCCAGACGTTGACCACTTATAAAACTTTTTAGATCGAGAAATAACATTTACTTCTTTTTTTTTTTAAGTTTCATCATTGACTAATATATCTATAACTCGTTCAACAACATGGTCAAATTATAAGTAATTTTTTTCATAACAGCATTAGTTTTGAAAGGCAGATAACTCTCCGGGAGAGATTCCAATATCATACTTACTTGACTTATCTCATCTATCATCGCCCCATGAGCCTCGGCAATATTAAAATGGACCATCATATCGAGAACATGTTCTCTAATGTTGGACCAATCTTTCATACGAGTACTGTCAACATACTTAATGGCTTCATGTCGAATAGAGGATGACGGTTTCCCGAACATTTCCTGGAGCAACGCCATTATCTCACGGGCGGTGGGCATTACCTCATGTTTCTTATTAAGTACATCAGATATACTTGCTAAGATGTAGGCTCGAGCTTTTTCATTAGCTCTAACCCACTGATCATAGATGTCCCAAACATTTCGATCGTTGTTGTACAGAGAACTGGAGTACATTCCTCCATCAACACAAACCTCAAATCACCCACAACCAATATCGTATTGATGTTGGATTTCCAATTCGAATATCCTTCACCGTTAAATTTATCAGAAGCAAGCAGTTGTATAATTGAATTCGACATTGCTGAAAAATTTAAACAAATTCTAGTAAACTTTATGCATCTAAATCCAATTTTAGCAAAAAAAAAAATAATAAAGTACCCAATAAATCTTTATTTACTTGCAACGATACTTTAGTGATTTAGAACAGTTGCTATCGTGGGGCAGCCAACAATTCCTTCACTGAAGCAAGACAATTCTTGACCAAATACTGTATCATAATAACTCTTTACTCCTATAGTTCTTTTGGTTATCGTTTTCGGTCAAGATCTTTACTAATAATTAGTAATTCTTGTAAGTATGACCCGCCATTTTTAGATTTTATAGAACGGTATGAATATGCCCCCGATATGGAAGACAATACCCAAGACGGAACTATAAGACCATATTCATTACTGAAGCTTGGGTTGTTCCGAATCCTATGTTACAACCCTCTATGGGGATCGTCGTGGTTAACGACTAGCTAGTGCTACCTAAAAACGACAGCAGGCACAACATAGAAATCTCACGGTTCAAACTAATTGAGGAGACCGTAGGATAATATTGACACATTTCCTTCACCCACTTACTATGAACTACTTCTCTCATTCACCGCGTTATTGACCCATGTAAACACTTTCCGAATGGAGTAGTCGTGGTAAAAGTGACACAAAGCCGAGTATGGATCTCACAGTGTGAACTCTTGAGGACATGAGAGCTAATAACTATATATTGAATATATTGTTGATCTCCCACTAAAGTATTCTAAATGTTTGGGTATCTATTTACTTAGGTTAAAAACGGCTAACTTTTACACAACCTAAGTCTATAACATTTTTATCCAAGTATAACATTTATATTTGGATATAGCCCTACAATGTCTAAGTGTTTAAACCAGTTTTAAACCTCACACCACTCACGCAAGCTCATAAAATCAATTTACAGCACTCAATATTTCGGTCATAATCCCCAGGTAAGATGTGTTACGTAAACCATCAACTTAAGTACCCCCAGCCTTGGACAGGTTTATGAACCGATTTGAGTTTGTAACCAAATTTTATAAGGTAACAATCTATTTTAACAGTTGAAACTAGTTTGTTAACCTAAGTGAGCATGTTGTGTATCTTTGTTATGGATTTTAAAGTCAAATTTCTTTTTATAACAACTTACAAAAATTAGACATGTTAAACATCCACAACATTCATCAAATGCATTCAATATAACATTTATATTAATAGAAACCCTATACATGCAGATTATATATTATAACAATTTATAACATACTTACAATGCATGTAACATGTTTCCTATGGTGAGATTTGAAATCTATATGGCATACTATATGTATATACAAGATTTATTTAATTATAACATACATCACATGCATAAACAATTAAGCACATACTGATACAATTTTTATTTTGGCATTTTTAAGTAAACAAAAGCCAATGTATTACAAAAAATATGTAATATCTCCAAATAGCTTCCGAACCGCTCGAACAGTTCCAAATCGGGCCCAAAAATGCTTGAACCAAATGTGAACCACCTGAACTAGGCCAATCAAAACAATTTTGAAAGTGAACCGGGTCAAGTTTGAAGATAACCGGTCAATCCTCAACAAACTGGTTCAAGAATCTCATTTGGATAAATCGGATCTCACTGATGGACCAAGATCTCGCTTGATTTGAACAGGATCTCGCTCTATGTTGAAATTTCGCTCAAATTTGATCTCTCGCTGCTGGTTGAAATCTCGCTTAAAACTTAATCTTTCGCTAGCTCATTGAAATCTCGCTCAAACTATCAGAAACTCGCTCCTTGCTTGAAATCTCGCTCGAACTTGATTCAAAATCTCACTTGTGGAATTTCATCATAATCTCGCTCAAACTTGATTCAAAATCTCACTAGAACTCGAAATCTCGCTCAAAATTCCAACAGAATCTCGCTCGAACTAGAAATCTTGCTCAAACTTGATTCAAAATCTCGCTTGAACTCGAAATCTCCCTCAAACATGGTCTAATCTCGTTGGAAATTCAAATAGTAGCTAAAGAACTGGAAATCTGTAGCTAGGCCTTCTTCACTTCTTTCTTCAATTACATCCTAATTTCAACTTCTAATGACTCCATGTGAATTACAGACTCTTAAACACACATTAAGGCCTATCAAACAAGAGCCAATTACAAGAGAAACAACATAATTAAAAGGATTCAAATGCCAAAACACTGGAAAAACCGTATCAGTATACTATTTCATGCAGTTCATGAAAAAACACCCACCAAATTCAAATTAACAATAGTTAAGCGCTTAAATCATGGTCTGATACCAATTGAAGGAATGATACATCACGCAACGGAAGACTTCAGAATCACTAAACACTTAAACTACATTTAATTTGAGTTTTAAGCATGTTGTTCATATGATACTTATAAAAGGATTTGAAACACATATTACCTTTGAAGATTTCTTCCATGAATTCAGTTGAAATCCACCAAGATAGAGCTTGAATCTCCAAGAGAACTACCATCGAGATCTTCTCCACTATGCTCAATCTGGAATGTATGGTGGAAATGTTGAGGTCGATGCCCTAAAGTCTCATGTCATGTAGTTTGTAAACAGTTTATACGAACGCTTATGTTGTATAATATATGATATTTACTTCACATCTTGTATTTTGCTCAGTTGTTTGTTTTATTTACTTTACCACAAACCAATAAACATAAAATCCCTGGTTATCTGTATGTGACTCAAGCATGTATATGGTGACATACAAGTGGATCATGTCTTGAGTGATAACCAAAATGGTCTGTAGTATATGGATATAGGAAGGAAACCTTGTCCTGGTAATGCTACGGATGCGGCCCGCTTTGTGGAATGGTCACAAGTGTTGTGACTTTTCACAGATGGTCTGATCCTGATCATTCGTATTAGGGACATGCGAGCGGGGGCGTCCTATACAAAGAGTTTGTATAAGACCTGACCACGAAATGTTAACGTCTCGTTATATAACACCGTTCATGGCAGAGACTTCACTTCACTAGGATGACCATAGGTAACATGACCTCAATCTTGAGTGATTTGGGAACTCCTGCCATTGAGGGAGGTCCTTTGGTTTGTATGGGTGTGAGTGGCCAGGTCGCCGATTCAAACCTACCATTTTGGGGATTCGTCTGATTTGGGAGTTAGGAACTCAACTACACAAGATGAAATTCACTCCTTCCTTGAGACATGGGTAAGTAGATAGATAGCTCCCTTAAGGGCTGATTCCAAGGCTTGAACGATGTGACGCCACACACCTTCTCTTGGCCCGAGAGGTGTTCACACATAGTTGGACTATGTTGTATTGTTCATTAAAGGAATCAATGGTACTTAAGGAGTGAGATGCAACTACAAGGGCAAAATGGTAATTTGGCCCAACTGTACTTACGAGCATCTGTGAAGGGTCATCATATTCATGATTGGTTATATCTGATGGACAAAAAAATATATATGTGGTAAGAAGAGTTCAGCTGTTGGTCTTTAGTGGAATGTCTGGCAATTAATGGATGGTGGATCTCGTGGCTAAAGAGTTTAGTCAGATATTCATGAACCGTTGGAGCTTCGAGCCACAGGTCCATTAGGTCCCTTGGGTAGCTTGGATAAAGTCGAGAATCAGTGTTTGGGTTAATTTGAAATGTTCAAATTGACAAGAGGAAGTTCGATTATATATGATATAATTAGACTAGTTAATTATATATAATATAATTGGCTAAATGTATGAGATACATTATTTTAGAGGAAACTAGATATAAATATGATTTATATCAAGTAGAGGAGAAAATACTATAGTAGATATGTGATATCAAACTATAGGTTAAAAATATAATATGATTATATTTATTAATATTTTAATTGGTTAATTATATGATAATTAAGCCAAAAATCACGTTCGGGCGTGCTTTAGTGGGAAGGCGTCGGTTATTGTAACCGATGAATTAAAATGAAATTAGTTTCCATTTTGAACCGTTCGTCCGAAAAGAAATAGAAGAAGCGTGTTGTTGAAAACGTAATTGATCACTTAAAATCGAGAGCCTATAAGATAGTCGCTTGGTGAAAACGTAATCGATCGCTTAAAATTGAGAGCCTATACGATAGTCGCTCTGCGCCTAAACGATTATCCACCTCACGCCTAAACGATCGCTCACTAAGTCCTAAACGATCGGATAGCTTCCCTAAACGATCGTATAGTGTGCCTTATTAGCTAAATGATCGTATACCTTTTCCTAAACGATCATTCAGTAAAATCTACACGATCGTGTAGTTTCTCCTAAACGATAAACATCGTGCTATACGATAGAGTCTTTTTTCCTCCCACTTGCTTATCGCCTACACGATCTATTCATCCTCCTTCCTCTATCAAATTCAGCAAAGACCACGCTTTGGGTTCTCACTCCAAGAATACCTAGGGCTCTTTTCTGGTGGTGTCATCCACGCGGCATTCGTGTTCGTACGGTTGTTCGGCCGTTGGTTGATCGGGTAGAGATTTTCGCTGCATTGAGTTCCGAAGTTTGAAGAACGTCTTCAACTGGTATGGCAACTCTCTCCCTCGTTTATTTTTGTTCAAAGCATGCCTTTACTTGATTGTTCGTTTGCATAACTGTGCGTTTGAATGTATATTGTGTATTTCGGTCACTGTGAAGTTGGAGTGATCCAAACGCGCTCATGGAACTCTTCCGTAAGAAATCCTTCAGGTAACACTTAAATCAAATTGAATTGATGAAAAACAAGTGAGGAATGTGTAGGGTTTTCAGGTTTTTGCTTCAGCAAGTAAAACTCAGAATGCTTAATTATCTTCATGCATGGAGCTTCTTTATATAAGTAGAATTCATGCAATTATACAGGGTTGCATGGTGGATAGCTCCAGCTTGAAGTTCCTCACAAAATGACATTGGAATTTTGTGATAATCCATCAACTATGTTAGTGGATTTTTCCCAAAAATGGAAAACCCCATTAACTTAAAATGATTTCAAAAATCATTTTATTCTTGTATTTAAATTAGTTTTATAAAATTAATTCATATATAATTAACTTAAATAAAAACTAATTTTAATTAATTAATTTTTTAAATTAAACTTTTTAATCAAAATAATATTATTTTAATATTTTAATATTAAATCAATAAAATATCAATTTCACCAATAAATCAATTTTATATTTAAATCATAATTTAAATATTAATTGATTTTCCAATTTCGTTTAGTTTCGATTAAACTAAACGTTTTTTATTGTATCATATACAATCAATCAAAGACCCTAAAATTGAATTTGAACATTTCAAATTCATAACCCTAATTTCGTACATCAATACTCTATTTGTTATTCCAATTTAAAAGCTAGTAGAGGGACCTAATGAACCTATAGATCATTAGCTCCAATGATCTATAATTAATTCGTTAAAACTCTTTAATCGAATTGATTACTATTCGTTAACTATCAAGACATACCACTATAGCTCGATAGTTGCACTCTCCTCACTGTACATATATATCTGTCCATATAAACCATAATCAGTAAGTTGATCATTCACAGGTCGTTCGTAATTACAGTTGGGTCAAAATTATTGGTTTACCCTTGTAAATACATCTTGTTCCTTAAGTTCTCACTGACCCTCTAATGAACAATTTGGTTCATAATACTATTTATGAATCATGTCCTTCTCTATCACGAGAAGGTAGGGCCCTGATTGTTCAAGACCTAGAATCAGCACTTAAAATAAAAACCTATCTGCTAACCCCAAAAAGGATAGGAGTGAATTCCATCTTGCAAGGCTATGTCCCCAGCTATCCATCCGGTCTTATCCCCAAAATGGAAGGCTGATTGAGCAGTATTGTTGGACCACTCTCACCTATGCGGATCAAAGGATAATCCCGAATAAACAGGAGTTCATAGCTAGCTCAGGATTAAGATTGAGTTATCCTAGGTTACTTAAGTATAAAATAGTTAGTTTTAATAGTAAACGGTCGTTATAATGAAAAGTGACTATTTCATGGTCCAATCTATATGCAAACTCATTGCATAGGATGCCCCACTCACATGTCTCTACATGAATGATATGTAGATCACATCATTTGTATTACCTATACAAAATGGGTTGCATCTATTAGTGTTACCAGGATGAGATACTCAATTTCATCCATATATTTATAGACCATTTATGTTATATACTATTAACTTGATCCTGTTTATGTTACCACATAAAGTTAAAGTATTCATACTATAGCCATGGATATGTTTATTGGATTTTCATGATAGATTGCAAATTCAACAACTTTATTGAATAATATACTCAACAATATTTTATTGATAAATAGAATGTTTAACACAAAATTTACGAACTGCGAGTTCTAGGATATTCCCAACAATTTCTTCCTCTGTCAAAAGCACGACCATGACCTCACCACGATTATTATTAAAATTGATAGCATTCACTTCAGAGAATGGTGTCGTCCCAGTTGGTTGAGATTTATGTTTTTTTCATTAATAACTTGTTATTTTCTTCAATTACGAGAAGACATGAAATTAGTTCAGAATATTGTTTAAAACCTTTCTCTCGATATTGCTGCTCCATGAGCATATTCAAAACATGAAATGTAGAAAATGTCTTCTCTAACATATCAGTATCAGTAATTTTCTCTCCGCATAACGACAGTTTTGAACTTATTTTAACTAATGCGGAGTTTTAATCACTTACTGATTTGAAATCTTGTAGTTTCAAGTGCATTTACTCATAATGAGCTTGAGGAAGAATAATTGTTTTTTTATGATCATATCTCTCTTTCAAAATTTTCCACAAAATATGGGATTCTTTCATTGTAAGATACTCCATTTTCAATCCATTGGAGATGATGATGAAGAAAAATCATAGCTTTTGTTTTGTCCTGACTGGATATTGTATGTCCATCTTTAATAGTCTCTCCAAGATTCATAACATCCAGGTGGATTTCGGCATCAAGTACACATGACAAATAATTATTGTCGTTACTATCAAGGGCAACAAATTCTAATTTTGTGAGATTTGTCATGGCAGCACTATTGTAAAATATTGTATTTGTGTTAGAAATTTAATTGATATTAAATATGCAAAATAACGTTAAGTTTATTAATTATAGGAAAAAATTACATACCTTTAGGACCTACCTTTAGCGAGGAAAACGATAGGAACTCGTGCTAATAACGTATTGTGAATTTAAGGAGCACAACGACGTACAATGAGAGGATATGGAGAAATGATATAATAATAATATATATATAAATATAATATAATATATAAAAATATAAAATAAATAAATATCAAAAAGTAAATAAAAATAACAAATAATGGATTTCTACACTTTCTCCAATCTTTTTGGATATGTGTGTCTTTCAAAACCAAATGCCACTAGTTATAGGCAATTTAGCAAGTAGGAGGTGAATTATATGGACACTAATCGTGTGTAATCTTGAGACACATGGACAACACATGGGGTAATAGATAAGTGATACATATAGCCAATAGACACTAATAATGGATATTAGACCTAATTTAACATATTTAATAAAAGGTAATTTATTGAATAACTTCATTGGTTTTTTTTAACAACAATTTCATTGTTTTCTTAGTACAATAATCTCATTGGTTATTGTTTCTGTTAAGTGTTAGGTGTAGCAATTTAATTGAAAAATATAGAAAGAAAATAGAAGATGTGTGTCATAGTTTTAAGAATGTAGCGCCTTGAGTTTATGTATGCAAACAATAACGCTTAAATTATGAAAGTCAAATATCACACATTTATCAGTCTTAATTTGTTAAGATGTTAAATTGATGATAAATTTAATAGCAAATGAATTATTGACCTAATTTATCGATAATATATGTATAATGTATGTGGATCCTATATTGAAAAAATGAGTAGACATCACAATCCTTATAAAATAAATAAGTTATTTCTCCTAGTGTCGATTAGGTTTAAGATGGAACCTCATGTTTTATCCGATATGGTACTAGAACTCAAGCCCAAATGTGTATGATGTTTTTTTTTCTTTTTTAAATAAAAAAAATCTAAGAATGGTGAACTCTAATAGGCCCATTCTTTAGGAGCATGTTGAAATATAACATTAGAAAACTTGAGAGACTTCACAAATTTATAAGATATATGGATCATTCACTTCAGAGTCATTTCGTTTTAGATGAAATGTCATATTTATCTAATATGGTATCAGAACCCATGAATAATGAACACAAAGAGAGACACCGTCTTAAGGACAAATTTTCTAACACTATAGGAATATTATACTCTATTTGTTTACACTATAAATTTGCCTACATAAATATTAGTGGAACTCACATTAATATTAGTGATCTCAATATATTTTTATAAGTATGTTGACGTAATACATAATAAATGGAGAGTTTTTCATATTCTTATTAGTACTATAATTTTTTCCATCTTAAAGAGCATAATGAGGATTCGTATAAAAAATGGAAAAATCTATAGAATTTAATCAAAACCAAATATGTTGAAAATTTTGAATTTACCATAACTAACCTGAAATCAAGAATAAATAAAATAGACTAAAATAACTAAGGCCCTGTTTGGCAACTATTTGGTTTTTTATTTTTATTTTAAAAATTAAGTATATCCATCCACATTTCTTATAATGATTTGCATCTTTCTTAAGTACAATGGTTGAGTTCTTGGCCAAATTGATAAAGAGAACTACCTCAATCACGTTTGAGAACTCTCCCCTAAACAAAAGTGAACCCCCGCAACAGTAAGAATAATCCTGATTAACTAATTGGTAAGCAACCCCAAGAAACCTCAACAAATTTGGGTTTGGAAGATTGATCGATGATCAAGAAGAAATGAGAACTTGTTCCTAACTTCAAGATTTCGAACTTTTCACAATCTAATTGATCAAACTAATTGAAAGGAGAGGGTGACTCGTGGAAATGCATAAGTTTCTTACTTGTGAAAGGAACTCTTTCTTGGCTACTTGGACAACTTCTAGGATGGAACCTTTCACCTATATTGGTTATATTCATCTAATACCCTTTCAACTACTCTCATAAATACACAAAATTAAATAAATACATGTAAGATTAATTATGTGGATGAATCTAAAATTCCAGATTTATTGTGTCTCTTGGTAGCTTTGATTCTCAAAGGATTGCAACTCTTCATATTTAGAAACTTAACTTCGAAGTAAACATTGTAATGTTTCAGTTTCTAATTAATGTCAATTATTTGCTTATCACAAATTTTAAAAGCAAAAATAACTTTTTGAAAGTTACTTTTTTTAATTTCTATAATTTGGCTTGATTTTTTAAACAATTGGTGAAAAATATATATGAAAGGAAAAATTTGAGGTAAAAATTTGAAGGTATAAGTAGTGTCCATAAACATAATTTTAAAAAATAAAATGATTACCAAAGAGATGTAAATTACTAATAGAAGGATTTGACGAAATATCTTTTAAATTTATATTCTGCAAATTCTTTTGTTCATCAAATAATCCTCTATCGTTTAATTACACTAACCTACACAAAATTATATTAAAAAATTTGGAAACGAGTTTTAAATGCTCGCATTGAGTTTGACCCATTAATGCAGCCTTGTTAAAATCTTTTTAATAATTGAGAGTATATGTGTATGTATATTAAATATAAACTACATACCATATTGTCACTATTTTATCCGGATCGACTTGATAGTCAATTGAATAGAGCCCAAAAACTCTTGAGATTGGTGTGCATTTAATGGAGAAAATATAAATTATTATTATTATTATTATTTTATTTATTTATTTTGAGATTTGTGGACTAGAAAAAAATTCTCTACAAAAAAACTATTCGAATAAACAAGGGCAATATTATAATTAACCGTTTTATACCGTTAAATACATAAGAGAAAAATTGTTCACATATCTTGAGTGTATATCTTGTAATTATTTTGAGACATATTAACTTGTTCTAACAATTATTATGAGACAATCACATTATAGTGTTTCATTAATAATTTTTTATATAATTATTTATAAGCATCTCTAAAAAGAAATTATAAATTATTATTTCAATGTACATATATTAAATCTCTACATTACATTAAAAGTCCGTTTAGCTCAATAACTATCGTGTGAAATATTGAACAGTCCACTATTATGAAGATAATAAAGTATTTATCATTATGATAAAAAAAAAAATTATCATTAATGCTCAATTGTCACATTTAAAAAAAATATTCATAAAAAATATTTATTATTATCACTTCAAATTCAACTCACATACATATGTGTCAATGATTAAAATATTTGTAGTTCTAATCTCCTACCTCAAAACATATAATGATTTTGTTTTTCACAAGAAAAAGTATATAATAATTGAACTTATAAATAAATCAATATACTATTTTGGTAACGGTTTTTCATAGAAGACCAAAATCTCTACTATTTAGATTCAAGATAATGTAATGATTGATGGAATAAATAATAATTTGGCCTACGATTGGCAGACTAAATCTAACTCCTAGTGTCGTCGGTGTCCTAAAGTTGGCATGACATGATTTTTTAAATTTAGGGTTTGAATTATGAATGTCTCGTTTATAATTGACAACCATCACATTATGCTAAAACTTGCATTTATTGCTATGTACCTTCCGACATTTATTTAATTTACATGCTTTTATATTTTAAAATTATCCATCGTGGAATGAGAAAAAAAAAAATTCTAAAGTAAAAATTAATGCTACCAATAATTTAAGAAGGTTAATAAATATTTGGATTAAAAACTTTTAATCCTCAAACTTTCATAAAAATAACAATTTAGTCTTTGAATTTCGATTTGTAACAAATTTATCCCTAAATTTTTAATTTTGTAATAATTTAGTCCCTAAACTTTAATATATAACAATATAATTTTTTGTACTTTAAAATTGGTAACAATTTAGTCTCTAACGAAAAAATTAGTATTAAGATTTAATTAGATTTCTTTCCTAAATAAATGGATAAACTAATTAGAGACTCAAGAGTTTTGTAAAATACAAAGTCTACATCGTAAAAAAATAAAAATTGACATCTAATTTTGATGAATTTATTTACTTTAGGGACTAAAATGTTGTAAATTAAAAAAAATAAAGACTAAATTGTTACATACTTGACGTTCATAGACTAAATTTTTACAAAATTAAAGGTACATAGACTAAATCGTTGCAACCAAAGTTAATTGACAAAATTGTTACTTTCATGAAAGTTTAGGGATCAAAAATATATTTTAAACTTTAATCTTTAATACAATTTTTTCTATTTCGTACCTATAATTTAAGAAGGTTAAATTGAATCCTCTATGTTTTAACATTTTTATATTATATTATTTTTTATAAATATATAAATCTTGACTTATTCTTCTTTTAGGTAGTTTGATAAAGTATCCAAACATTTGCTTATACAATAATAGCTGTCGCTTAAAGTTGGAGCTTCAAAATTTTACCTCTACATTTATTATACCAAAAAATATAAATTAGTGCTCTCTGAATGTGTATTTACTCTCTGATTTGGGTACGCATTAGAATAATAATAAAGCATAGCTTATAAAGACATAAGTGGCAAAATGACGACAAAAACTTTAATTATTATTTTTTTAAAAAAAAAAGTTATTAATTGAATTAGATATGTGTTTGGTAAGAAATTTGATGGACTAACTTCTAAATAGATAATATATAAGTTAGGCTAATTGAACTGTACTGATATTAACAATTATAATAATAAAAGAAAATGGAATATTATGCAACAAATATTTCTCATAAATAAATATAACTAAAGTTCCAAGGAGAAGTTCAATATGGCTATTGTTATATCTCTTGTGAAGGAGATTCTTTGAAGTTGGGGTCGGCCTCGATGTGCAACAATTTCAACATATCCGTTGAATACAAAATCAAGTAGCAGATCGTTTGGTATTGTGAGTTATCATTGAGGTATATTCTTAGATTTGGTTGGATTGAAAAAACATCTCAATTCTACCGCAAAAAAATAACATAAAAATTAAAAGGAAACACAAAAATTTGAGAAAACAAGAATTTATGTAGAAAACTTCCAACTTGGAGAAAAACCATGACCCACCATAAAGAAACTGACTATATGAAAAATTATTATAATCACACAGAACAATTCACTCTCACAATCCCGATTACAATAGCATTCTCTCAAAGCTTTTATACTATTTACACCCTTTTCCCACTCTTCAACTAGAGAATACATAAGGAGAATTTAACTAAAATTAACACACTCAAGTTTAAAGTGTTTCTAATTAGGACGATTGAAAATCAAGGACATTGACTCCTTTTTAAGCTTGGAGTCCATCCACATTCTTTAATTTAACTCATGTGGCACAAAATGCACTTTTAATATTTTGCCAAAAGCCCAACAAATTCCACCTTGGCAAGATATTTGAAGAATTCACAACTTCTACAACATCCATTTTCTTCACTGAAAATCATAATTCTCAAGTTAGAAAACTATAACCTACTCCATCATAGAAAGTAGACCACTTGGAATACCACCTCCCAAGATTTTGTTTTTTTTGTCACGTGTCAATATACCTTGTTGATATTTATGGTGCAATTTCCACCTACTTGACTTACCTAGAAGTCCTTCAACCACCGACACAATTTTCCCCACACACCTTGCATAAATGCCAAATCAATGTCTGTGTGCAAATTTGTGGAACCGCTAACATCACATCCTCTATCATGGTAAAGCATATATATCACAAGGATGATTTCCATCTTCTTCAAAGGAAGTTACCGTCTCCCTCGACGTGAAAGACAATGTCAGCATCCGATCCATAGCCATTTGATAAACCTACTCTATTTTTTCGCGTCCTCATACTGTTTGCATCCCCAGTAACCTATCTTCTACTTGAAGACTATCTTCTTTGAACTTCTGCTAGAATCACTTTGGAACTGCACTAAAGTACCATCATCGCTTAACTTGCACTTATGTAACCCATATTATATCAATACATCCTTGACTTGTAATTGCCACAAACCGAAGTTGATCCTTCCATAAAACTTCTCCACATCAATCTTTATTGGACTCATAAAACTTGACTCACATCTACTTCACTCCTAGCAAATCTGCAAATAGCGAACAACTCAAACTGTATATTTGCAAAACGTTGTGGCCCATTTCAAGAATTATTTTCTAATGTGGAAGCTCAGACAAAACTACAAATATAAAGCATACTCAGACATTCAAGAAACTATAAATCTTACGCTTTGATACCACTTGTTGAGAAAAACATCTCAATTCTACCGTAGGAATAAGAAGAAAATAGCAGAGAAATTAAAAGAAAACATAAAAATCTGAGAACCCAACAATTTACCTGGAAAATTCCTAACTTGGAGAAAAACCACGGTCTACCAGAAATGTTGAAATGCCTTGAATCTGTTTGTTGGCACTTCAAACAACCAAATACGGGGGTCTCGCTGTCCGGTCAGTGAACCGGGGTCTAGGGGCGACGCGCCTTGATGGGGGTTCGGGGGCAACGCCTCTGAAACCTATTCAGATTTCGTATTCAGCATATTTATTTATAGTTATTTACGATTTTGACCCTAGGATTTAGAGTAGTACGCTATATAAACTCTCTAACCCTAGAAGCGCCATTTTGATGTAATTTCTGAAAACATTCTCTCAAATAATATTGTTCTCCCCCTGCTCGTGAATGTAGCTAATACACTATTAGTGAACCACGTATATCTGTGTGTCGATCTTCTCTATCTCTACGTTTTTTTTGTGTTCTTTAATTGTCGTTTTCGTAACAAAAAAGAAATCCATTATATGAAAAATTGTTACAATCACATCGAACAATGCTCTCTCCCAATCCCAAATACAAGAGCATTCTCTCAAAGTTTCTATACTACTCATACTTTTTTCCACTCTTAAACTAAAGAATACATAAATGGAATTTAACTAGGGTTAGCACACTCAAAGCTTAAAGCAAGGGTCTTCGTGGGTAAGCTTGAGTTGGGTCAAAAGACCTTTTAGATCCAACCCAATTATTCTAGTTGTAAATTTCTTCAACTCAAATAACCTTTTATTAAAAAAGTGAACCCAACCCAACCATGAAATATTTGGGTTTGATTCGTTCGAGTTATTCGGGTAATTTATTTAAAATTTTGTTCTAAAATGAAGTAAAATGTAAATATGTAAAAGTGTTTTTTTAATTATTTTCATATATTGAATTAAGATTAACAACTCAATTTCAATTTATATAATTAAAAAAAAATTAAGTACTAAGAAACTATTTTTAAGAGTTGTTAGAGAATAAATTATTCAAAAAAAATAATGAAATTTAATAAAAGTGCATGAATAATCGTATTATAAGTAATATATATATTGAAGTTAATAATAGGCTTGAGTTAGTTTGGGTCATATTAGGTGATCCCATGAAGAAATCCAACTCAAGTGGTATTATAATTAAAGTGTGGAGTGGAGGAATCAAACCTAAAACCACAAGATTGATAATATAAACATTATGTCAGTTGAGTTACGTTCTTGTTGACAACTCATAAAATTTTTATTTGTACCTAATCCAATCCAAATCAAATTTTTTTTTTTTTTTTAATTCTTTGAGAATACCTAATCCAATCCAAATGAGTTGATAACTCAACCCAAACCGCACTAGTTGGGTTGGATTGATCGGTTTTTTCAGGTCATTGAGTTTTTTTAACAACCCTAACTTAAAGTGTTTCTAATTAAGATGACCGAAAACCAAAAGCATCGACTCTTTTTATAGACTTAGAGTCCATTCTCATTATTTAATTTAATCGATGGTGGAATAAACTGCATTTTTAATATACTGTCAAAATTCAATAGGTTGGAAGATTTTCATACTTGGAGTCATCAGTGTCTCAAAACAGGTTATTGAATTATTACACTCATTAGTTTGGTACTGTGTAATGTTCCTTTTCTTTTCTGATCAAAATAAAATAAATAAAGTTTGCAAGCTCAACCAATCTCTTTCTTTGACATGGTAAAAAAATATTATACAAATAAAAAGTTGATTTTTTTTAAAAGAAACACAGTTATCATAATGCATAAATTTATTAAAAAATTGGAGATATTGTTGAGATTAGAGAGAATTGCTTGACCGTTTGGCTATTGTTTTAAGTTTTTTTAACACACAAAAACGAGTGGCGAATATGGAAATTCCACCGCCATCTACCTAAAGACCAAAATACCCCTCGTGGGATCTCATTTTACGCAACTTTTACAGGTGCCATTTACCACATACACGAAACAATGACACCATTTTCGTCTTTTAAAAATGGGTGGTTCAAAAGGGTACTTTTTTTCAAGCTATGAAGTGGTCTGGTCATCTTGCATAGTTAATATTGTGGAATTAAAAAAAAAAAAAAAAAAATCAATGGAAAGTTCCCAAAACTTTCAATTTAGTATTTATTTTGTTTATAAGTGTTAAAAGGTGTTTACTAAATCTCTCGACTTTAAAGTTCTGTTTGATATTGTTTTTTTTCCTAATATTTGAAAAACATTTCTAAAGATGGATCAAAATGGAGGAACTACGTAGTTCCTTATATTTTATTTCTATTTTATTTAAAATTGTTTCTAAAATGTGTCAAAATGGAAGTTTGATTAATTGGTGAGAAAGTATGTCTAAATCATTTCTCAATTTCATGATCTTCGGATAAAATCTCACTTGAGACTTTTTTATTTTGTTTTTCTTTTTTTTTTTTATATTTCTTTTTTTCTATATTTTCTATGTTTCTTTTCTTTATATTTATTTTCTTCTTTCTTTTGTATTTTCTTTTTCTCTACTTTTATATATTTTTATATAATTAATTATTTATTTTATTTATAATTATTTTCTTTATTGTTTTTTTATATCTATATGTTAATTGAATTTTGAATTTTGAATTTTCAAATATTTAGATTTATATATTATTTTGAGTTTTAAATTTTAAATTTTCAATATAATTATTTTCAAATATAAGAAAATGAACTAAAATATATACAAATATAGCAAATTTGATTTTGAATTTTGAATTTTTAAATATTTAGATTTATATATTATTTTGATTTTCAAATTTCAAATTTCCAATAAGGTTACTTTTAAATATAAGAAAATGAACTAAAATATTTACAAATATGGCAAATTTAATTTTGAATTTTGAATTTTTAAATATTTATATTTATATATTTCAAATATAGGAAAATGAACCAAAATATATACATATAGAAAATTTAATTTTGAATTTTGAATCTTCAAATATTAAGATTTATATATTATATTGATTTTCAAATTTCAAATTTTCAATAGGGTTGTTTTCAAATATAGGAAAATGAATCAAAATATTTACAAATATAGCAAATTTAATTTTGAATTTTAAATTTTTAAATATTTAGATTTATATATTATTTTAATTTTCAAATTTAAAATTTTTCAATATGATTGTTTTCATATATAGGAAAATTAACCAAAATATATTGGTTGTCAATATTTTCAGTAGTTTTGTCATTTAAAATAATTTTACTTTTTGATATGTATATATAAATACTTTTTGAATTTTAAATTTTAAATTTTGCAATATACATTTTATATATTTTTTATTTTTCTTATATATGAAACCAATTATAATTTTAAAATAATATAAATTTTATTTACTAAGATATTCATTTAGATTCATTTTAATATTTTTACAATCGCGACATTTACATAATAATATAATTGAGTTAGATTTGAGTCTACATCATTTAAAAGTTAAAACAAATGACTTGAGTGAGAAATAATATTGTAAATCAAATTTGAGCAGCATATGAATGATAGAAACAATCGTATTATTGATATTAATTTTACATTGGGACTTATGTGTATTCGATAGTTTAAATATTTGATAATTATATTTTATATTTTAATGCATGCGAGGTGTGTGTATATATATATATATATATAATTACATGATATTTAAATTATGAAATATGGAGAAAAAATGTAGGAGAAAAAAATACAAGAAACAAAAACCAAAAAATAGTTATCAAACAAATTTTTGTTATTGTTTTTTTTTTTTTTCTAGAAACAAAAAACAATAATAGTTATCAAAACATATTTCTATTTCTTGTTCTAAAAAAGGAAATGGGAAACAAGAAACAGGGAATGGGAAACAAGAAGCAAGACAAGGAAACGAGAAATAAGAACAAGAAATTCAAACGTTATCAAACGGGTCCTAAATGTTGTATCAATTTTGTGCCTAATAGATCTATGATCTATTTAAAACTTTTCTGAATTCACTAGAGAACCATTAGTATCAACGTCGATTAATTTATTAAAATTCTGATTACATGCAATAATCTATTAGATAAAAAAAAAAAAAAAAATAGAGTTTAGGACCTACTGACACAAAATTAAAAGTTAAAAAGATCAATTATGTACTTTATAAAGTTCACATACCAACACACGAATTTGAAAGTTCAAATATTAAAATTTGTACTTTAACCAAAAAAAGTTGTTTTGTTTTTACTCTTTAACCAATTTGACATTCAAGTTGATAAAATTTAAAATAAACTCGACCATCTAAATTTAATGTAATGCCCCGAATTTAGAATAAGGATGTGAATGAATCGAGTTCACATTTGAATGAGAGAGATTATAAGGATATGAAAGTATGGTCAATAAAAGTTTAAAAATGAAATCTACAACTTATACCAACAATGTACACTTTCATTTTCGATGGCTCAATCATGAGAATTTCAAAATTAAGCACGAGTGAGGACAAAACAAATTGAAAGAACTCATATTGGTCTGTAGGGATAGTCTTTACTCTTTGAAGCATTTGAGATAAGCAAGGATGATGTTGCCATGCCACAAAGAATGTAGAAGAATGTCAAGGCCATTGGATGTTGAATCTGAATTCCAAATCTTGGGTCGAAGCGTTACATGTAGGGTTGAAAAAATTAAGCTTGCGCTAAAATAGTTTGGTTTTTAATATCCATACAAGATCTTCCGCCAACACGAGCATAATTCAATTGACATAAACATATATCACAAGCCTGTTAGAGGTTCGAATCTCATATTCTACATTTCGTTGAAACTTAAAAAACATATATCACAGTGACATAAACATTTATCACAAGCCTATTAGAGGTTCGAATCTCATACTCTAATATATATATATATCCTAATAGATTTAATTTTCATTTTTCCCTGTTTAAATTTTATTTCGACCATTTACCTTTTGAGAAGTCTAGTGTAGCATTTGAACTAAACAAATTGATCGTTGAGATCTTTTTAGTCTTAAAGTGTTTCTAATTAGGATGACTGAAAACCAAGGACATTGACTCTTTTAATAAACTTAGAGTCAATTTTCATTATTTAATTAGTGGAACAAATATTTTATATGATGGCTTCATAAGGTGCCCTTAGGGTTTCGGAGTTGTTATTATTATAAGTTGATGTTTTATTTTTTGACGAGCTTAATGAAATGCTTGTTTTAAACCCTGGAACTATGAGGTATTTGAATTATGAATCTTCCAATTTAGCATATTATGTTCTAAGTCTATAAGTTTATGATTTAAGTGAACTCTGGTTTTCACTAAATTATTTGAGAGTATGATGTTTATATTTGCTATACGTTTCAAAGAGCTTAACATACTAATGATTTAGAGAGTTGTTTGAAAAAAAAAATGGATTTCCATAGTAAAAGCTTATGTCTTCTTTTAAACATGCCACTCATTGGGCTCCCCAATTCACGTTTTCCAATAATTTTGTATCCCTAGGTAACAAAAGAGTTTCAAGATTCAAGGATTGCAGGTTGCTTGACAAGGAAGGTCTAGTCTACCACCGTCGTAAAGTGATTGTTAGTCAGGTGTTAGTATAGAAGTGGTCGATAATTGAATAGTCCCTACAGAGTTAGAGTCAGGGTTTGGTCTGTAACAAGACATCTCCTGAATGACAAGGTTGTAATTAGAATATTGTAATGATGAGTTAAGTTGTGTTATGTGATAGAATTACTGATGAGTAGATTCACAAAGTTAAGTTCACAATAGTACATGCTCATAAGATGTGAGGTTGATAGGTTCAGTTGGCGATAAATGTCATAAAGGGTTGCATCTGCTGTCTTCACACATTCTCTTAAGTTAAAAAGGTAATCTGGAAGGGAATGTGACAAGTTGAATATAAAAAAAAATTATTTAAAAGTATTCACACTTTATAGCAAAAAGTTCCAAAAGTACAAAATGCTTTTAAAACTTTTTACTACAAAGTGTAAATATTTGTGAAAATTTTCTATTTATAAGATTTTTCCTTCATGTTGTTATCCTAATTTTAACTATTTTATAGAATGAAAATGTTGCTTCAAGTATGTACGGAATAATATACCAATAAAGTACGTATAAAATAACATACCCATCAAGTAAGCATGTATATAGACTACTTATATTAGTTTGAGTCGATGTTGAAATATTAGGTGACAAAAGTCACAATGATTTTTTTTCTTCGTAACTTCAAAACCAAATGAGACTTCTTAAAATAAGGACAAAACTATGCATATCAATAATTACGAGAATGAATAGAGAATTTAAATCTTCGCACACGATTCTTTAAATCCTACTTAAATTTAGAGTTAGAATTGAAAATTTTAGATCCGTTTGACAATCATTTGGTTTTTTTTTTTATTTTCAAAAATTAAATCTATAAACACTATTCCCACCTTCAAAATTCTTCATTTGTTATCCACTTTTTTATCAATGATTTAAAAAACTAAACCAAAATTTGAAAATTAAAAAAAGTAACTTTTAAAAATTTATTTTTGTTTTTAAAATTTGACCAAAAATTCAATCATTGTAATTAAGAAATAGGCACATCTTTGTGAGAAAAAATATACTTAAATTTTAAAAATAAAAAATAAAAATGAAATGATTACCGAAGAGGAAAACACAATTCTAAAAAGCTTAAAAGGAGGAAAAAAAAAAAAGTTGTTCGTGAGGTCTCACCATACAGACTATATACAATGACAAAATTCTTGGTATGAAATTTTAATAACTTTTAAAAAATAATTATAATTTGTCAAATTGAAAACGACAAAAAGAAATATTTCAAACAATTCAAAATTTAAAACTGCTTCAATTAAATTGGGCTGCCACGTATTAACCTCGTCGTCTCGTCGATTTATTTATTTATTTTAAATTTTATTTTGATTTTTACAATTTATTAGGAATTAGTACACTTTGGACGTGCTTTATCTTTCTCCCATCGAAGAAAAAGAGTTTTATTGAAAAACAAATAATCAATGGCCGGTTGGTTTTTTTTTTTTTTTTTTTTTTTTTTTTTTTTTTTAATATTTTGGAAATTAAGTTTATAAACCTTATTTTTATTTTTAAATTTCTTCTTTTATTATAACATTTTACTAATGATTTAAAAAATTAAGATAAATTTTGAAACTAAAAAAATAGTTAATTTTTTTTAATCGAAATTTGGCTAAGAATTCAACCATCATACTTAAGAAAAATGTAAATCATTATAAGAAATGTGAAGGACTTAATTTTAAAAAATAAAAATAAAAAAACAAAAAAATACAATAATTATTAAACAAGACTTAAATAAATAAGTCAGTAGAAAAAAGATAAAAGAATGGAACTTTCTAAAAACCAAGAAACTGTTCCCTGTTTTTACAAATTATTGTTTTTTTTCCTTTTTAGAAATTCATAAATTATTGTTTGGCAATTGTTTTGTTTTGTTTGTTTTTTTATAATTAAAATCAAATAATAATGGCAACCATTACCTCATTTATTGACCCGTGATAGATGTCAAAAAGTATATGTTTTTACCGTCTATTTTAGTTTTTTTATATATAGTAAATAGATACTTCATGTGATATTTTGACCTCGAGATGCCCTAAATTAGATAAAATGAGCAAATATATACATTTGAATTATCTAAAGTCGATTTAAAGTGATTTATATTGATTATATAAGCTTTTGTTGAGGTTTTTGGCTATTTCTGGAGGATTTGCTTCGATGCGCCAGGCGATGCATATGGTGAGAGGAATCCTAAGGAAAAACTAAGAATTTGAGAAATTGTCCCAAGACATCTTTGAGTTGTATTTATTTAATTTACTTTCTTGTAATTCTCTCTTTTCTTTTATTACCCATTGAACATCATATTGTAGATACGATTCTTACTTTAATAAAGTTCAATATTTTTATTTACCATGAGCTAAATTCTCTAAGGGGTTCAGTCATGTGAATACCCTGGGGTTTTATGACTTGAACAATGTTTAATACCTCCTTGACTTTTGCATTTTTTCGTTGAGTTTATGCATAAATATTGTTAAGTTAAACTGATCGCTTAATTTGGCAATTTAGTGGAGTCCTAATGTTTATAAAGTTAGGATATAAACTAATGTCACAAAGGAATATAAGATTAGGAGCCTACGAATAGGAGGGTCAATCGCCTTAGGCCCTTAGGAATAAGAGACACTGTAGGATAAAGAATCTAAGCTCGAATTAATATAAGATTCAACTACCTATGGGGACATTTGGTAGTAGTTGCTTAGATCTCCTAAAGGAGTTGGACACCAAACCGATTAGGAGTAGTTTTTTGTTCATGCACATTTCAACGTCTTGGTACGATGTGGTTGTATCACTTATAGGATAGAACCCGAAAGGTTGGAACATAACTGTATTCTTGTTCAACATTCTTCTTTACTGTTTTTATCACCATTAAACCTCAAAATCACTTATTTATTGGTTATCCTTTGGGTTGCATCGAAAAACTCCTTATAAAGATTGAATTGCATAAATAGTATTATGAGTTCGACTCTTGGAATAATTCAAGGTTTATTACTTCATTGAAGGTGTATGCTTGCATTTATACCATATTTATTCTCATTTTTATTGTTCATAAACATTTGGTTGATCAACCTGTATATTATATAAATAAATAAATTATTGAATATCTTCTATTGAGTTTTTACGAGCTTAGTCATTCTAGAAAGGGAAACATACAAATTTAATTTGTCGAAAAATTTCGAGCTTAGTTTTTAAACTTTTAAGTTTGAATTTATTTAGTTAATTACCTTTTAAAATGTCTAAGAAGTTTTAAACTACTATTTTTGTATTGTATAGGTGGTTAAATTTTATAATTGTCTAATAAATTCGTAAGCTTTCAAATTCGTGTCTAATATATATTTGATATATTAAAAATGGTTAAAACTATCCTGACAATCCAACATCTGAAGCTGAACAATTAAAAAACAAAAAAAAAAAGTAAATTGAACAATGATTTTTAGCACTATTCCTTAAACTTTTATAAGTTTATGTTTGGCTTTGTTTAGTTCAACAAGTATGAAGTGGATCAAGTTATGCCCACTATATATGTGTATAAAATTGGAGGTTGAATATTTAATCTCAAAGTTGATAATACATATTTGATGTCAATTCAACCATATTTATCTCATCGACACTGTATTTTTGTTAGTATTTTTAAATAGTTCAAAGGTAATATGAAAAGTGGATCCCATCTCATTATATGTGTTGTTTATTTGTTTTTGGCATAAGTACTTAGATATGGGGCTCACTTCCAAATATGTAATAAAAAAATGTAAACTGATTGACGAGTGGAGCGTGCTCAATCCAATTTCATTTGGAAATTACGTCATATTGTTATCGCTAATGTTACGTTTACCATTATGCTTACCATTATTATTATTGTTTCAGATAAATAGTTGTGAATTTGGACACATTTACTGTTATCATTACGGTTTAACACTTAAAGGTAACGACAGTAGTAAATATGCCAAAATTCACAATTTTAAGTAAACACGATAAAAAACATTCCAGTTATATTTATAATTCAGATTTTTTACGATTGATCCATCAATAATTTTTTTTTACGATTTGATAATCATGGTATGATTTTAATTTCTTAAAAGAAAGAAAAACTTCCAAATAAGCCCATATAAAATCCTTTACACATTTTTTTAAAAGGAAAACCCCTACACATTAAGCAACAACAATATCAAAATTAGAATACGAATATTCAATGAAAAAAAAATCAATGTAGACTCTATTCCATTTTTTTTTTAAAAAAATTGTAGACTTTAAGTTTGTATAGACTTAACAAAGTTCTGCAATTTTCACCAACCCTTTTTTTCTAGTTCATCTACTAATTTTAATTAAAAACAATATAAAATTCTTCAACAACTCATCAATTCCAATAAAATAAAGATTTATACAAAAATAAGCGTGTCTAATGCCCTAATCATTGAATAATTTTACCAAAATTTATAAACCTTAACCAAAAAAAAAAAAAAAACTTTAATGCTCGTTTCTTCTAAAATTTTATAACTTCACATTGTACACATGTGTGTATAGTTTATTTAATGTACACAGAGAAAATTTTTTCACGAAATTTAGAGTGATAAATTATTAGAGGGTTAAAATTGCAACAGTTTTCAAAATTTAAAATTGACATTGCAATAATTATCTAAATTTGAGGTATAATTTGGTAGAATTAAAAGTTTATGATAAAAATTAATACAACTCAACAAGTTTAGGATCAATAATTAATTTTTTTCCTATTATTCAAAATGAGACAAAAAGGTAATACATGAATTTAAAAAATAAATAAGTGTCCTTTTTGTAGAAATAAATTTCCTAATCGTTTGTAATTGACGGCCGCTGTCATTCTTCCCGCTCAATGGACGGTTTAACTTTCAAAAAATCCAATTATTATCATTATTAAACGCGGGGAGGACATGTCCGTCAAATTTAAAAAACAAAAACCTCCCATCGTTAAGACGTTGCCACGTCACCCAATTTCTCCACGTCATCACCCGTTGCGTAAAAACTTAAACACCAAAATTGTTTAAATATAAATAAATTACTAATTAAAAAAATAAATTTGAAGTTTGAAATTATACAAACAGACACTACCGTCGCTCTCTCGTCCTCCGATTACTGGGACCTCTCTCTCTCTAAAAAGTTTCTCTCACATGATGAACTAGAGGAGAGAGAAAGCTTCCATTTCTTTCGTTTTCCCTCACGGATTCAGGTGAGAGCTTCTTGTTGTTGTTATTGTTGTTTGTGATTCTTCTTCTTCTTTCTATTCTATCTTGGATTCTTCTCCGGTCGCCGTACTTACTGCTCGCCGGGACGACTTAATGGCTTCGTCGTCCCGAGCACGGAGTAGTTCGCCGTTTTCGTATCGGAAGTCTTCCAGTCCGTATTCTTCAACTTCTTCGTCCTCTTCGTTTACCAATGGTAAGTTGATTCCGCGGTCATGTTCGACTTCGGCGTCGTCTTACTTCAATTCCGGCGGCGGACTTGGTTCTCGATCCATGACTCCCAATCGAGGCCGTTCTGATTCAATGTACCATAGTCCACATGGTTCTAGTAGTCGTACTCCTGTCGGTTTCGCGTCTGAGGAGTTGATATGTGAACCAGTGGATACATCGAGGTGTGGAGAGAGCATTTCGGTGACGATTCGGTTTCGGCCGTTGAGGTAATGTTAGATCTCAGTGTAGTGAATCAGATCTATGGACTTTATTGGTGGCGGAGTCGTTGTTAGTAATGCGGTGGATTCGTTTGACTTTGAAATTTGTGGTTGTAGCGAGAGGGAGTTTCAGAGAGGCGACGAGATTGCTTGGTACGCGGATGGGGATAAAATTGTGCGGAATGAGTATAATCCAGCAACTGCATATGCATTCGGTATCGTCTCCTGGGCTTCTTAATTTGAAATTAGTAATTACAATGGTCGTTAGTTCTTCACTGTTAATATGAAGGAAGATGCAGATATTTGTGTGCGTGTGTGTTTACTATTTTTATTTATCCGTGAAGTTGATCTCTTGGCGTTTTCTTGTTGCAGACAGGGTTTTTGGGTCTCAGACTTCTACTCCGGAGGTGTATGAAGTAGCAGCCAAGCCTGTCATCAAAGCTGCGATGGAAGGTGTCAATGGTCTGTGACTCTTTCTCTTCAAGCTCACAAATGAAGACATTGAACTTCGTTAATTTTTTTCGTATATAATACTAGATTTCCGACTTCAATCATTATATTATTACTAAGTCCGTGACAATGCAGGAACTGTATTTGCATACGGTGTCACAAGTAGTGGGAAGACACACACTATGCATGTAAGTTCGATCGTTTGACAATCCAATCCTGTCTTTCTTTTTTTTCTTAATGATTTTTTTAAAGAAATTTAAACTTATGAGTTAACGTCCTTGATTTGTGCCTTTTATTCCTGAAATGATAATTATATTTGAATGAGCTAATGACGAGAAGTTAGCAGTATTACTCAATTGGTTCAGTCTAACCAAGTGAATAGTACCAATTACGGGGCACTCTGTGCTGATTCGCTGAATGAATTTTAAGCACTGCTAATGGGTGATAGTGTTCAGATCTCAGTAGTTTGATTTATTCTTTTCTTTGCTTTTACTCTTTAATAACAAAACTAGTTAACAATAACTTAGCCTTTAGTTAAATTGGTAAACGGCCTGGGCTAATTTTATTGGTCATCAACTAAGGGTGTAAGTTTGTTGGGCGTACAAATATGTACAGATCCTTAGGCCATGGATCAGCATCCAGAATCCTGTATCTGCATATTTATTTGTATGCGTGGGGCTTGGTATTGTTTCTCTTTCATTTCTGTTTCTATCACTAATCCATAATTGACAAACTTTGTAGTCATCTCTCTCTCTCTCTCTCTCTCTCTCTCTTTTTAAATATTTATTTATTTTTTCCCTTCCCAAACCTATATTTGTACCTGATGATGTTTGAATAAATTTTGGAGTAAAATATTCTTTTGTCTATTTTGCTATTTTCAGTGTAAATCCCATTAGCTCAGTAATAGCTTTTACAGTTTTACTAACAGTGATAACTTAATCTTGATTCTATTCATCATCCTTATCTTTTCTCGCATTGTAGCTAGCATTTTAACCATATTTCCTGTGCCAAACAGTTGGTGATCGTCTTCTCATTTTTTCTTTGCTTTCCATTTTCATTTGTACAGGGAGATCAGAGTTGTCCAGGTATCATACCATTGGCTATAAGGGACGTGTTCAGTATTATCCAAGATGTAAGGAACTTTTAGGATATAGCACTGTGAAATCTGTTATTACCAGTTACTGGCTGCCTTTTCTGATGTTATTAATTTATTATTCTTGATTTTATCATGTCTATCACTTTTGGTGCCGATACACTTTTTTCTTTGTCTGATGAGGCATTTTCAAGACTTATAGGATTTTCTATGATCCTTTGATGCATGCCAGTGAATTGCATTTCAGCAGCTGTTTACTGTGTAACGTGTTTGCAATTAGCTGCTTTCTTAGGGAGATCTTATCTTTTGTCACAAAAGATCTGATTTGGTTAATGAAATTCATGTGAAATATTCCTTCTGTATGCAGTGCCCTGCAATGTGAATTTTTTTCCTTAATAAAGAAAAATCTAATTATTTCTTTTTAAGAAACAATGTCATTGACAATATGGAATTACAAAAGAGGGGAGAGTCCTGAATCCAAGTTAATTACAAAAGGCCTCATCAATTGGGTATAAGAGAAGAAAAGCTATAGTGTTGAAATAAGAGAATACTTACACCAAGATAAACTAACTAAATCTATTAAGGGAGAGATCTTTATCCTTGAAGACCCTTTGGTTTCTTTCTTAAAAAATCTATCCAAAAACCATAGCAATGCGAGTATTCTTTTATCATCATATAGTCTTGTTTCATCCTTCCATCAGCTGGGGGCCTTCCTATTGTTTTTATTTTTCGAATACGATTAATGTGCTACTTTTTCTTACTTGATGTAACATGCTGTACCTTATTTTCAAGATTTTCATGATCTCATTTCAATACTGGTTTGGTTGATTAAAAATTTCCTAATACTCAGACTCCAGGGCGAGAGTTCTTGCTTCGTGTGTCATATATTGAAATCTACAATGAGGTAATACATCATCTGCACTAAATCCATTTTGTTTGTTTTTCAGTTTCAATCTTTTTTGGAATTAATGGTACATCCTTCTATATTGGAGTTTTGTGGTAACCTCTTTGTAATACAACTTCATTTGAGTGGGTGCTACAAGGATTGAATTTCTTGATACTGGAAATCTAGGATGTTGGAAAATTGTAATCCTATTTGATATTTGTGCAATTTATTCTTCTGAACCAGGTCATAAACGACTTATTAGATCCCACAGGTCAGAATTTGCGTGTTAGAGAAGATGCACAGGTTTGTCCCTAGAGTTTTCTGTTGAAATTTTCTGGCCTTGTGAATGGAATCTTCCATCTTCCACCGTTAACACAAGAATAAATGCATGGATTTTGTTGCAGGGTACTTATGTCGAGGGTATAAAAGAAGAAGTTGTTTTGTCTCCGGGGCATGCACTTTCATTCATTGCTGCTGGAGAAGGTACTTCATATTCACAAGTCCTCATTATTCCCCTTGCATTAATTCTTTTTTACTACTTTTGCATGTTTGACACTGATATTTTGTTTTCTATGATTATCATTATTATGATTGACTTTATTATGGCAGAACATCGTCATGTTGGATCAAATAATTTTAATCTGTTCAGTAGCCGAAGTCATACAATATTTACATTGGTAATATTTCTATCCTTGATAGTTGGTGTTTGGTCCTGTAAAATGATATTACCTAAGCGTGTGATGTGACATATTAGCTTAAATTTATGGGTCTGGGTTTAGTTTTTTTGTCTTGTGAAGGGCCATTTAGTTTTATTGCTTGTTACTATGCCCAGGTTTACTCTGTTTTGGTCTGCATTCTTATAGCATCATTGGATTCATGAGGGATTATTCTATTTACATATTTCAAAATGAACTCATAGTGGTGTGGTAGTACCGAGGTTGGGGGAGGGAGAGGAGAGTGGAAGTTCTGGTACAAATATTGAATGTTTTGTACTTGTATAAAATCCAAGCTTCATTAACTCAATGCTTTTGCTGATAACATTTAAATATATTCCTATGGCATTGGTGTGTGCACAGCAGTTAACTGAATCTAGTTTTCTTCTACAAAGCTGATATATATATATATATATATATATATATATATTAAATATGTCACGATTGCCTCTCTATTCTTTTGTTAGTCTCTGATTCTAGATCAAATATTTCATGGACAGTAAATCATGTTGGGCTGTGTTTCACTATTATACGAACAAGCACTAGTGAAGTTCATGACAATTTTCCTCTGTTATAATGTTAGTTGTTTCAATCCCCACTTCATTCTCTCTTTTTTGTTTGTCTGTTTTCAGATGATCGAAAGTAGTGCTCATGGGGACGAGTATGATGGAGTGATCTTTTCACAGCTTGTGAGATAGAAATATCCTTTATATAGTTATATCAAGTCATGCTGGTGACCATATTTTGTTGCTAATTTCTCCCTTTCTATCATCATTTTCATTAGAATTTGATTGATTTAGCTGGATCTGAGAGCTCAAAGACTGAAACGACTGGGTTACGGAGAAAGGAAGGGTCTTACATAAATAAAAGTCTTTTAACTCTTGGAACTGTAAGTTTTTCTTAGTTATTCTCACCGTTGATGGCATGATATTTGGATTGTATGACGATGCATGGACTTGTGTCTTATATCTTCTTTTATCTTAGAGACTACTATAGTCAGACGTGAATGCTTGGTTGTACATTAGTCTGAATCTGCCTAAAGATATGATATTGGTTTGCTGATCATTTCATGTTCTAACATTAAAATTTCATTTTCTTTAACTTCGAGTTAATTGATTTGATTTGAAGTTCTAGACAATTTCTGCTAATTTCCCTTATGTTGATTTTAGATCAGAATTAATGAAATAACATGAATCAGTGATTACAATGTGAAGGTTATTGGAAAGCTGAGCGAGGGGAAAGCATCCCATGTTCCATATCGAGATTCTAAGCTTACACGTCTTTTGCAATCTTCACTAAGTGGGCGTGGACATGTTTCTGTGAGTATAGTATAAGTTGCAATTATAGCTCTTCTTTGTTGTTGAGGCTGCTCGTGCATAATCCATGTGAATTTTGCCTGTGACATTCTGCTATTTGTTATCTCAGCTTATATGCACTGTTACCCCTGCATCCAGTAACATGGAAGAAACTCACAACACGTTGAAGTTTGCAAACAGGGCAAAACGAGTAGAAATTTATGCTTCACGTAATAAGGTTTGTTGCTAATATTGCAATGTTATGATCTTTATGTGGTTCATATTGGAAAATTATTGCCTATTCTTAAATGTGTTCCAGATTATAGATGAAAAATCTTTGATTAAAAAGTATCAAAGAGAAATCTCTAGCCTGAAACAAGAACTCGATTTGCTGAAGAAGGGCATGCTTGTTGGTGTCAATCATGAAGAGATTATGAACTTAAGGCAACAGGTTTCTTTCCATTGCTCCTACCTCACAAAAAATGTAGACAGGTTTTAAAATTTTTATTCGGGTAGAACCTTCTAATTGTTTGTTATATTTATCCAATAGTTGGAAGAAGGACAAGTGAAAATGCAATCGAGGTTGGAGGAAGAAGAAGAAGCTAAGGTTGCTCTTACGAGTAGAATTCAGAGGCTGACTAAACTCATACTTGTCTCCTCAAAGAATTCAATCCCTTTGAGTGACATTCCCAGCCAGCCAAGGAATCGTTCTCTTGGTGACGACGATGTGAGTTCTCTTCCTGAATTTGACTGTGTAGAAATATTCCTGAAGATTATCGACAATTGACATGATGAACATTACAATTAAATTAGTTGGCATGTCATTTCTGGTGGAGATATTTGAATAATGATTGATAATTTTTTCGACAAATCCGACAACCATCCATATCTTCGAGCAAAACTAAAAAGGAAACATCAATTTACTAATTAGAAAAACACATCACCCTTTACATTTTAAATCGCTCCATAACATTTAATAACTAAAAGTTTACTTTCAGGATTGATTGGCTAGTTCCTTGCTTATTTATTGATATTTCATATTGAATCTTGCCAGAATTTTGACGTCTTGAGAGATGTGTCATTGCCTACTGAGAGTGAAAACCTTAAGGGATCCCCCTCTTCAGTCTCAGAAGTTCAATCGAACCCTTCCTATGATTTCAAACAAAGAAGCTCTTCAAGCAAATGGAATGCGAATGAGGAGCTCTCTTCTGCCAGTAGTACAGTTACTGAATCAAATCAAGTGAGTGATCTTTGATTCAATTGTGTGTAAAAGTATGTATTACTATTTGTCATGAATTCTGTTGAAATCGAGGGGATTCATTATCATGCAGTCTGAAGAAACATTAGGTGGCTTGGGGATGTGATAACTATAATTGGACTCATATAAGAGTTTTTGTCTTTGATTCTTAAACTTTATTTTTTAATATTTTTAATATTTTGGTTAGTTGTTCTTGTTGATGTAAAATCCTGGTCTTGCAATGACTTCGTTTTGGATGGTAGGGTGGGATGACAATGTCAGATCAGATGGATCTTCTGGTTGAGCAAGTTAAGATGCTTTCTGGAGAGATTGCATTTAGTACTAGCACCCTTAAGCGCTTGGTGGAGCAGTCGGTGACTGATCCAGAGAGCTCTAAAACTCAAGTAAATGCCATCCGTGCTTTTCTTGTTTATGTCCATTCTCGTTGGAAACTGTTAAAATATGACATTGTTGCTTCGTCAATTGCTTTCTGCTAATTGATTCACATGCACTTGTATGCCTATCGGTTAGACTCCCTACCCTAACAATTATATTTTACTTAACCGTGGAGATTTGTCTTCTAGTTAGATTACCTACTGTTTTTTTGTTTGTTTGTTTGTTTTTTTTTTTGTTTTTGTTTTTGCTCGGATTCTTTTTAATTTGCTTAAATTATTGTGAGTGAATTTTAACGATATCTTAATCTGTGACCAGTTTATACGTGTTCCAGAGCTGTTGTGCACCATCCTATTTTTGTTCTGCAAGCTTTTGCTTGAGTTGTATTAGAACTAAGCACTAATCGCATTATACCATCTTAATATACTGGTTTTCTTAAATTTAATTAACATTCAGAAAGCTGTTCTATGTATTGCCCAAAGATATCCGATACCTTAATATTGTCTGCTATTGTTAAACTTAAGCATTCGTACTGACTGATACAGATTCAGAGCTTGGAGCATGAGATTCAAGAGAAAAAGAAGCAAATGAGGGTTTTAGAGCAACGAATAACTGAGAGTCGTGAGGCATCAGTTGCCAATGCTTCAGTGGCTGAAATGCAACAGGTGCAATCTCTTTCGTGGTTAACAACATTGGGTTTTAGCTAGTTATTTGTCGATCTTAACCAAATCTTAACTTAGAATTTGTTTGTCATCAGACGGTTACCAGATTGATGGCCCAGTGCAACGAAAAGGGGTTTGAACTGGAGGTGAGTTATTGTATTGTGTTTTTAGCCTTTCTAGGTCAACGAGTTGGCACCCTATGTGTCCACTAGCAGTTGAATAAGCCCATCCATCAAATAATTGTGATGTTGGTTTTGCACTTTCAAGTTAGCAAGCTACTTTGGTGGTGGATTACCATTTAATCTTTATGTTGAACTCTTTGTTCATAATTTAACTGAAGAGTCTTTTGATGAATGATCAGATCAAGTCAGCTGACAACCGAATCCTCCAGGAACAGTTGCAGAACAAGGTTTACCATCTTGTTATAGAATATTCTTTTTTTATACCTGTGTTTCTGCTACCCCTTTGCTCATTCAAGATGTTTATTTCCACCCCGTCCATTTGATGCTCGGAGTTTTTAACTGTACGAACCTGGTTATTTACAGAGTGCAGAGAACAAGGAACTACAAGATAAATTACGTCTCTTGGAGCAGCAGTTGACATCGTTTACTGGTGATCGGTCATCATTGATATTTGAACAGCCCGTACCTGGAGAAAGTGTTGATGAACTGAAAAAGAAAATTCAGTCACAGGTGATTTTAACATGCTTAAATTTGTGTATCCAACTGCAGCAATAACACTTTTTAAGCATACTTGAAATTTATGCCTGAATAGCAGAAGTTCCGTAGGTTGTTTGAACTTATGGGATAAGTCAATGCACTTTTTATTTAAATTTTTTCTTGTACTGTTTTATATGTTGTACATTCTTTCCATCAGGAGATTGAAAACGAGAAATTAAAGCTGGAGCACGTTCAACTTTCAGAGGAAAACAGTGGATTGCGTGTTCAGAATCAGAAATTGGCTGAAGAAGCTTCTTATGCAAAAGAACTAGCCTCTGCTGCTGCTGTTGAGTTAAAAAATTTAGCTGGTGAAGTGACTAAACTCTCAGTGCAGAATGCAAAATTAGAGAAGGAACTGTCATCTGCTCGAGAAATAGTCCACCCTAGAAACATGCAAAATGCAAATGGTGTTAATCGCAAATATAATGAAAGCTTAAGACCTGGGAGGAAAGGGAGGCTGTCTGGGCGTCTTAATGAAAGGGCCGGGGCAATTAACGATGAATTTGATTCTTGGAGTCTTGATTCTGATGATTTAAAATTTGAACTTCAGGCAAGGAAACAACGTGAAGCTGCCCTTGAGGCTGCTTTAGCCGAAAAGGAATTCATAGAAGATCAATACAGGAAAAAGATTGAAGAGGCAAAGAAGAAAGAGGAGGCTCTGGAAAATGATTTGGCTAACATGTGGGTGCT
Source organism: Benincasa hispida (assembly GCF_027475165.1). Classification (NCBI taxonomy): domain Eukaryota; kingdom Viridiplantae; phylum Streptophyta; class Magnoliopsida; order Cucurbitales; family Cucurbitaceae; genus Benincasa; species Benincasa hispida. Next base: position 49,639,899 of record NC_143487.1, read on the forward strand.
TGTTGCTAAGTTGAAGAAAGAGGGAGGAGGAACTGTGCCGGATTTACCCAGTGACGATAGGCATAATGGTGAAGTAGCAGTAGAATGTTTTGCTGATGATAAAAAATTCAAAACTAGAACTGATTCTAGCATTACGGATAGAGGAATGCTGGATATATTAAAACCAGCAGGAGCGGAAGTACCGAAGGAAGAACCACTGGTTCTCCGCCTCAAGGTATGCAAACTCAGGTCAATTTGGATTAACTAGAAAAAAAAATGTTTTTGAAAAAAGTCAGTTTACTTGACCTTTTTTGATAAAAAAATGTTTAAAACATACTTTGAAAGTCTTGAAATACACTTCAATTTTTTTTCCAAAATGGCTTAAAATTAAACACTTGAAAAGTTAAACCAAATAGACCCTTGGTGATGGAAGCAATTTGAAAATCTATTAACTTGACCAATTTCCTCACGACTTTGTAACTTCTAGGAGAAAATATTGTTAAGATTATATAATATTAAATTTGTTGAAGAAATTGGTACAAAAGGATGAAAGACGGCTTGGAAGAAAGAAACTTTTATTTAGAATGTACAAAGATGGACACTTTTAAATGAATACTTTTTCACTCTCTCAATACACACTCACTTTTCTTTACTCCAAGGTTCAACTCTCTAGCTTTGCTTCTTTCTTCCTTTCTTCGCTTGCTTTACAAATGAGGACGTAACTCTTATCTATAGGTGCAAAATCCTTGGGGCCAAGTATAAGGATCTTTCTAGACCCTTCCTGGATTCTAAAGTGACCTAGATATTTCTACGACTTTATCCTTATCTAAAGGAATTCTCATAATTTCTTAAACATAAAGAAAGCCTAGAATAATTCTAGTTGTTTTTTTAGATATGTATTTACATGAACATAATTCTAGTAATGTCGAATACTTACACTAAGTTAATTGTATGGATACTTCAAGAAGCTTTTAGAGTAGTTAGTGTTACTTTTATTTCAACAAAATTCGCCTTCACCTATCATCTTAAACATTGGGTGATTTAATATGGTATCAGAACAGGAGGTTGTGTTCAAACTTGTTCAAAGTTATTTCCTCTTCTATTTTAAGCCGAAAGGTGGTGCTTCAACAAACATTAACTCTGTTGTTCGGTGGGTTTCAGGCAAAGATGCAGGAGATGAAAGAAAAAGAGCTAAAAAGCATGACAAATGCCGATGTGAATTCCTCCAATACATGTAAAGTATGTTTTGAATCGCCAACTGCAGCAATTCTTCTTCCCTGTCGGCACTTCTGCTGTAAGAACTCTTTTGAAACTTTTTCTTTCGTTTTGCATTTCAATTCTCTAGATCATACAATTAAGCTCTTCCCTTATTGCAGTGTGTAAATCTTGTTCTCTTGCTTGTTCCGAGTGTCCAATCTGCCGTACAAACATTGCGGATCGGCTTTTTGCATTTACTTCTTGATGTGGCATATATACACAACATTATTATCCTCTCGATAAAGGTATGCAATTTCAACTTATCTTACATTTAGGCTCCATTTGGGATTTTGATTGATTTTGGAGTCCGGGAGAAATTTAACTGCTTTTAGTGTTTAGCTAAACCAATTATTAATTAATTCAAAGAAAATTACTTATTCAATTTCGTAGATAGAATCTTGTGAAGGAGACCAGGTCTCCGTTCGGTAAGATTATTTGGTAATCATTTGGTTTTTAGTTATTGTATTTTGAAAATCAAGTCTATTTTCTCTCAATCTCTTATAATTTCCATCTCTCTCAAGTATGAAAGTTGAGTTCTTGGCCAATTCTAAAAACAAAAACAAGTTTTTAAAAATTATTCTTTTTTAGTTTTCAAAACGTGATTTGCTTTTTGAAAACATTGGTAGAAAGTAGAGAACAAAGCAAGAAATTTAGAGGTGGAATGAGTCTTTACAAGCTTAATTTTATAAAACTAAAAATAAAAAGACTAAATGGATACCATGAGAATTGGTTTTTGAAAATTAAGCTTATGATAACTAATAGTTCTTTTATTTTGTTGTCTACTTTTCACCAATGTTTTAAAAAATCAAGCAAAAAAATTCTCTAAAGTTAGTTTTTGTTTTTAAAATTTGACTAATTCAAGTGTTTGTTCGAGGAATGTGAAATACATAGTATGAAATTTAGGAGAAGGCAAACATAAATTTCAAAAATGAAAACTAAAAACAAAATTATTACAAAATGTGGTGGCAGCTTTTGGAATTGACTTCCTAAAAAATCAAAGGGTTCTTTTGGCTAACTTTTCAAATTCATATTTTATTCTATTTTTTCACAAAATAATTATTTTAAAAGTTACAACAATATTAAGCTTTTCAAAATATTTCCTTTCTCACAAGCGTTTGATAACTCGACAAAACTGATAAAAGTATTTAAAGTTCATTTTAGAGGAAGTATCTGAATGTGGAACAAATTTTCTTCCAAAAATGCTCATGTAATGAGCATTTCACTCAAAATTTCCTTTTCAAAAAACACGTAAAGAAAGCTTATTTAATGAATGATATTAATCTTCTGTTGTTTTATTTGGTTTGTTTCAGTTTTCTACGTAGATCTTATGTTTTGTTGTAAAAAAATTTATCGTCTTATTTAGTCTCTTTTCATCATCACAATAAAGAATCTCACTCAAAAAAAAAAAAAAAAAAAAAAAAACGTTTAATTTGACTTGTCTTGATTTAATTACGTGCAGGGATTTGTCTTCAAGCTACCATTTACTAGTTACCATGCAATTCCAGGCAGCAAATTCTTTGATTAATCCGTATGTATCTTCTGAAAGGCAATATGAATATATGATGTTTTTCATACAGTATCTGAAAAATATAAAAATAATATGAGGGAGAGAGAGTGCATAAGCATTACATTACATTCCAAGTTTCAGATGCAATGTTGGTGTTGCTTTCTTTTAGTATGTAGCATAATGCCATGTTGTCTCTGACATATCATTGCAATTGTATAGAAAAGTATTTTTTTTCCTTTTCTAAAAGATATTTGTTTTTCCATTTTTCCTATAGGTAATAATAATATAGTATAAGTATATAGCTTATAATTATCACACAAGGTTAATTGTGCCACTAATTTAGGCAAACTATTGTGACTTTGAGGAGCACAATGTAAATATAGATACCAATCAAATATAATATTAAAATAAATATAATATAATATAATAATAAAATAAATTAAACATAATATAATAATAAAATAAATTAAACATAATATATAGATAAACAAAATAAAATAAATTAGCAAAATGTAAAATAAGAAATTTCTCTAAATTCTTCACTTTCTCTAATTTTCATGGAATTTGTCTAATGTGTGTGTTTTCCAAAACCTACTAAATGAAACTACTTTAAGATAATTTGGCAAGTAGGAGGTGGATTACAGGACACTAATAATGTGTAATGTTGAGACACGTGAATAATACTTCGGGAAATGGGGGCATGACACATGATTAATGGACACTAAGTACGAACATCTATCTATTATCATAATATTTCGAATACTCCTTAGATGCCCATTATTTGTATGAAATATGTCTTGTTAAAATTTTACTAAGAAAAAACCAAATGGGAAAAAATCTTTGTGAATGGAAAAAAGTATATATTTTTAATAATTCCCAATAATTTATACCCCTAAAAAGTATCTTCATGGAAACATCACTCTAGATCTCTAAGTTGTACTAAGATATGGTATTTCAGTTGAAGTATATCTTTCTTCACATCTAGTGAACGAACTTTCATTGATATGTTCAATGGATGTGTTTTGTCCATATAAAATTTTTCATAACTTTTCTTGTATAATTTGATTGATGAACAAATATCCCATTTGCTAAATGCTCAATTTGCAAGCTAAGAAGAAAAATTGTTTTTTTTCGAGATCTCTTCTCAATTTTTTTTTTATGATATTCCATTGCTTTTGAAAGCTCTTCAGAAGTTTCAATTATATTTAAGTAATCAACATATATAGTTATAATAGCAAATCATGATCGTGATTTCTTTATAAAAAGTACATAGACATATTGGATTGTTTTGATATCATTTCTTCAACAAATATCTACTCAGGCGATTGTACCACATTCGTCTTGATTGTATCACTCCATATAGTGATCTCTGTAACTTTATTAAATACAATTCTTGGGAATTTGATTTATATGTTTTAGGTATCTTAAATCATTCTGGGATTCTCATGTAAATATCATATTAAGAGATCCATATAAATATGATGTGACTACATTTATAAGATGCATGTTGAGATTTTCATACACAGCCAGACCAATTAAATATCTTAGTATAATTACATCTATCACCGGAGAATATGTCTCCTTATAATCAATACTAGGTCTTTGTGAGAAACCATGTGCAACTAGTCTTGCTTTATATCTTGTGACCTCATTATTTTCATTTCTTTTCCTCACAAATGCCCATTTGTATCCCACATGTTTGATACATTCTAGTGTTTGGACTACTGATCCAAAAACTGACGTTTTGAAAGTGAGTTTATTTTTTCCTCGATTACTTCTATCCACTGAAGCTAATCTTTTTTATGTCGACATTCTTCAATAGATTTTGGTTCAGAATCCTCATTTCAAATATATCAAGAGCAACATTATACGTAAAAATATTGTCAATAACTATATGAGTTCGGTTCAATCTTTTTCTTGTCATAACATGGTTTATTGAAATCTCATTATTATCTTTAGGTATTTCACCTTACTAGTCATGTTAAGGATTTCTTCATGGGTATTTATATCCTTAACCAAGTCTTCCTGACTATTAGTTATATTTTTTTTTCAAGGATTTCTATCTTTGGAACTCACTGGTCTACCATGCTTCTGGCGTGTTCCAGACTTATCAGTGAAAACTTGCTGTGTTGAGATATCAAATTTCGATGGAACAATTTCAGTTGGTATATGTGATTTAGTTACTTTCTTTGCATCTACAAATACATCTGATAATTGATTTGTTATATTTTGCAAATGAATTATCTTCTGAACTTCAAGTTCACATTGATGGGATCTAGATGAGACAATAAAGATGCATTCCATGTAATTTCTTTTTCTAACTTTTTAATTCTTTTCTCTAATGTTGAAAAATTTGTGTAATTAAAATGACAATCAGCAAATCGTCCAGTAAATACATCACCCGTCAAGGGTTCAAGATATTTAATAATTGATGGGGAATCATATCCAATATATATTTCTAACCTCCTTTGAGGACCCATCTTAGTACGTTGTGGTGGAGCAAGTAGAACATATACTGCACATCCAAAATTTCTTAGATGGGAAATATTTGGCTCATGGCCATAAGCTAATTGTTATGGCGAGTAGTTATGATAAGATACTGGCCTAATGCGTACAAGTGATGCTGCATGAAAAATAGCATGTCCCCATACAGATGTAAGAAGCTTAACTCTTATAAGTAATGGTTTAGCAATTAATTGCAAACGTTTTATGAATGATTTTGCTAAACCATTTTGTATATGAATATGAACTACGGGATATTCAACAGTTATCCCAATTGACATACAATAATTATCAAAAGCTTGAGATGTAAATTCACCAGCATTATCAAGGCGAATTGTCTTAAAGTTGTACTATTAACTTAATTATTTGATCAAGTTATCTTGCAAATGCAAGAATTCGACTTGATAATAAGCACATGTATGACCATCTACTGGATGTGTTTATTAATACCATAAAAGATCTAAATGGTACACTTGGTGGGTTAATAGGTCCACTTACTAAATGATTAAGCTGAACTTTTCAACTTAACTTCATCACATAGGGCTTGCAATCATTTAAGCCTTCTCCTGGTCATCACATACTCTTATCCATCATTGCATCAATTGAACGGCACCATCATCGCATCAATCCACGACAGTCTCGTTCACTAACTTTTAAGCCTCTCGACCAACACTTACTCGCTCGATAACAAATTTAACTTAATTGAACAACACCATTATCGCATCAATCCACGACAGCCTCGTTCACTAACTTTTAAGCCTCTCGCCAACACTTACTTGCTCGGTAACAAACTTAACTTCTTTTATGGCCTTCCGCGTTTATCATGGGCCATATTTAGTCATAATTCCCCTTCTTGAACTTTTGGGCACATAGTTTGATGACTTCATCGCATCAAGCTTTCTATTTTTCTTCTAAGCATTAGTTCCTCTCCATTCCACCCGAGGGCCCAGAAATCCATAGTTGGTATGTTTTTCTACCCTCAAAGTACTAAAGAGCTTAAACTTTTAACACTTACAATATTTTTTCTCATCTTTTAACTTGGCTTTACGCCCAACTTTTCCTTACCTCAAACTCTAAAAAATTCACCAAGTGTTGGCTGCTCATCAATCTACCCAGGAGCATCATTTCCAAACACTTAAGACTTTTCCTTCTTCTTAACATATACATACACATTATACATTACATATAACTTGGCTTACATTTACATTAATATTAATAAACATCTTAAACACATAATTAAGAGAACTTAAATACAATTAACTAGTAAAACAAGTTTAGAGGTTTACACATTACCAGTCAAGGGTTCAAGATATTTGATAATCAATGGGAAATCATATCCAATCTATATTCCTAATCTTCTTTGAGGACTCATCTTAGTACGTTGTGGTGGAGCAATTGGAACATATACTGCATACCCAAAAATTCTCTGATGAAAAATATTTGGCTCGTGACCATAAACTAATTGTAATGGCGAGTACTTATGATAAGATACTGACCTAATACGTACAAGCGATGCTGTATGCAAAATAGCATGTCCCCATACAGATGCAAAAAACTTAGCTCTCATAAGCGATGGTTTAGCAATTAACTGTAATGAATGATTCTGCTAAACCATTTTGTGTATGAACATAAGCTACAAGATATTCAACACTGATCCCAATTGACATACAATAATTATCAAAAGCTTGGGATTTAAATTCACCAGTATTATCAAATTGAATGGTGATGGTCTAACGATTAATTGGCCTTGAGAGCAAGTATCACATGATAATTCATTAGATTGAAGAATCTTTTGGCTCTTCAATGGATGTCCTTTGAATTCTCAATAATTCTTCTCATCATTATAGACCCTGAATGACCTAATCTGTAATGCCAAATTATAAATATGTCTGAATTCATGAACTTCAGGTTTATTGTTGTATATGTTTCAATTACTCGTATATGAATATAACATAATCTAGAAGATAAAGCAAGCAACTCTTTCAATATACGTTTTTCATATGAGACAATAGATATGATATAAAAATACTCCATATTATTCTTTCTATCAGTCTTAATATGATAACCATTGCAACATATATATTTAAAACTAAGTAGATTTCTCTTTGATTGACTACAGAACAATACATTGTCAATTGTAAATTTTGTTCCTCTAGGCAAAATAATATTTTTCTTTTACTAACCCTTCAATTATATTTGTAGAACCTGATGTTGTATTGACTTTTGCTTCCAGCATTGTCAGTTTGGAAAAATATTTTCTACTTGTAAGTATTGTTTATGTAGTTGCACTGTCTGCCAGACATAGATTTTTTTTCTTCTCATTTTTGAGTCACCCAACATATGAAAATGTTCCAGGTTTCTTCATTAAAATAAAATAATTAAAATAAGAAAAACAACATTTGGAATATACAAAGGTTAATATCTACTAAAAGGGAAAAAACATGGAGATGAAAAAAAAAAACATTAAGTCTATATATTTTCAAAATCAAAAGAAACACTTGATGTTCCATTAATTCTGTCGATTTTCTCTTCAGAAGATTCAAAGAAGTCCGCCACATCTAAATTTATCATATGAGATGGGTCAAATATGTCATTAACATGGTATGCAAAATTTGATTCCATATTTTTCTCTTTTTCCTTTAAGGATGCTTGATAGAGATCAACAAAGTGTTTTATTTTCCTTTAGGGACGTGCGACAGGTACGTGACTAATGCCCAGTCATTCCACAACGGAAACATTTATTTTCAACACCTTTTGAACTCTTATCTTGTTGATCTTTTCCTTTGTGATCATCATTTTGTGTGGTTCTTTTGAAATTTGAATGATTAGAATGACTACCACGAAAATAATAACTATTTCTTCCTCTGCCACAGTCATGACCTCAACCATGATCACGACCTTGACCACGATTACAATTAAAATTTATAGTGTTCACTTCAGGGAATGTTGTTGCTCTAGTTAGCTGAGATTCATATTTTTTTAATCAATAACTCGTTATTTCATCCAGCCACGAGATATATCAGATGAGTGAAAAATACTTTGAAAATATTTATCTCGATATTGCTAATGCAGAAGCATATCCAAAATGTAGAAAAATGTCCTCTAACATATTGATTTAAAATTTTGGAGCCTTAAGTGCATCCATTTGCAACGAGCTTTAGGAATAAAAATTGTTCTCTCATGATCACATTTTTATGGCATCCGGTGTATTTTGGCATCAAGCACTAGTGAAAAATAATTATTACCATTAATATGAAATGCTACAAATTCTAATTTTATAATAATTTTCATAGTAACACTATTACAAAATATTATATTTATATTAGAACTTTAATAGATATTAAATATGCAAATTAATGTTAAATCTATTAATTATAACGAAGAGGGGAAAAGTAACATACCTTTAGGACCTACCTTTAGCGAGAAAAACGATAGGAGCTCGTTGAACTTGAGGAGCACAACGGATGAATACCAATAAAATATAATATTAAAATAAATATAATAAAATATAATAATAAAATAAATAATATTAAAATAAATTAAACATAATATAAAATAAAATAAATTAGTAAAATATAAAATAAGAAAATTTTCTAATTCTTCACTTTCTCCAATTTTCATGGAATTTTGCCCAATACGTGTATCTTCCAAAATCCACAAAATGCCACTATTTATAGTTAATTTGACAAGTAGGAGATGAATTACATGGACACCAATAATGTGTAATGTTGAGACACACGAATAACACTTTGGGAAATTAGGGCATGACACATGGTTAATGGGCACTAAACATAAACATCTAATGGACACCTATTATTATAGTATTTATAATATAAGCATATAAATTTAATTGGATAAATAAACTTTTTGGTCCTTGAAGTTTGAAGATCGTATTAATTTAGTAGATTTAAAAATTGGACGATCAAGTAATTTAGTTTGATTTAGTTTCTTCTTAAACATCTACCACTTGCCTCGCCCGTGGTTTGAAAATTTGAAAGACCAACAAATGAAATCAATATTAAGCGAGGAGGAAATAACTTTACAAGGATTTGAACTTAAGACTTCCTACTTTCACACTATGTTAAATTATTAATCAACTCAAAAGTTTGAGTTAATGAGTTAAGGATAAATTTATTATGACTTGAAATCACTCTCATATTAACATGCTAACAATTACTCAAAATTATGTCATTAATTTCGTTAAAATAAATAAAGATAGTAGTTGAAATGATTATTTTTTAAAATTCAAGAATTAAATTTGAAAAAAATTTGCCAACATAAGTATGTAATTTTGACCGAGAGTTAAGAAATTCAAATATTCTATTATGCATAATATTGAACTAAAAAAAATTAAAAGAAAAATTAAGAGTTTTTTTTAATAGAAATTTAAGAGTTAAGAAATCAAGAAAATGAAACCAAAATGAATTTAAATCGACAATTTTTTTATTGGAAAATTCTTATAAATAGAAAAATCTCAAAAAGCATTTACACTTTATAATAAAAAGTTCAAAAAATGCTTTGTATTTTTGGAACTTTTTTCTATAAAGTGTAAATATTTTAAAATATTTTTTTAATATTTAAAAAGACCCCTTAAATGCATTCACTATTGACTAGATGTGCATTAGCCTAGAAAATGTTGGTATTCACTTGGTTAATGATGTTAATTATGTTACACCCCCTCCCAATTTACCCTCTGAATGTAGAATTAAATGTGATTACAACAGTTACCAACCCTTATGTGGCACTTACCGCCTAGCTGACCTGTTTAAGAACCCTGGACATCACAAATGTCATTCAAGAACTAACTTGTGAAACCCGGATTTCCATTTTTCCTACTTAAGCAAGTGATTAAGGGAATTAACTAAGTGGAAGTTAAATCCTATGTTAAAGAGTAGGAAAATTCTAAGGGTTTAAATAAGATTGTTTGGTAGCTTTGAGATAATCCTTAACTAGTGAAAATTTGGTTAAGTATGAATCCAAAAAAGAACTATGCGTTGGAGGCTAAGGAAAAGTATTTGATAATGTGTTGGCCTTGTGTTAAGCGTTGGTGTTGTGCCATGCGTTGGCCATTAGAATTTGAGAGGTTATTTGGGTATTGAAAGAGGCTGCAGTATGGCCGAGAGGAAAGGCTATACGGGGACAAGCATGCGGCAGCTTATGTTTGAGAGGTTAGTAGAGCATGCGGTAGCCTCAAGTTGTGCGGACATAGGCGCAAGGCGCTGGAGATGTGTGCGCGGGTTGATCGTGTATGCGGTGATGCTACATGATGGTATGTGGCGATGCTACACGATAGATGCGGCGATATTACGCGATGTATGCGGCGATGCTATACAATGGTGCTATGCGGCGGCCTTGCTAAACGATGAGCTAGGCGAGGAGACAAGACATGGTGAACGCATGGTGAATTGTCTTTGCATTGCTAAGGCTTGCGGTAATAAAGTTTATGAGGTTGGTTGCGTTGGTCTTGAGCAAGAGACTATGGACGTTGACAAGCAACAAGGACATACAGGCGTTGGTCATAAGGGATGCGTTAGTAAGAGCCTAGGCGATGGTAAGCTATACCATGAGGTGTTGAGTTGAGAACTAGGTTGACCCAAAGGTTGTTATGCGTTGGTGATGTGCTATGTGCCAAGGACATCCGAGGCATGTGGACGCATAGGACAAGGCGTGAGCAAATAGTATGCGGTGGAAGAGGATTGGTCATAATCCTAGTTGAGCACATAGGGAAAAGGTAAGCCATGCGGTAGAAGGCATGCAACCATGGATGAGCCTTGCGAGCATCTAAGCATATGCGACCAAGTTGCGTTAATTAGGGATGGCACAATCGAGGTTGGTAGGTCGCATATGGGAAAAGATGCTAGGCTTCAATGGCTTGAAGGATTTTATGTTGAGGGTAAAAGACATCGTAAGGGCGCAAAGATTGGATGGACGCATGTGCCAATGGGTGGTGTCCGGACATAAGTGTGTTGTGCCAGTCGGATGGACGCATATGGGATTGGATGGACACACTCAAAGTCGTCATCCGGACATATGGCTTGTTGGGAAGAAATCTTAGGCCTTAAGCAATGAGGTGGATGCACAAGAAGACATGGAAATTTGAGGGCTATGTGTTGGCTAAAGGAAGAGGAAGACACCTTGGGTTGCGATGACGTAAAGATTGCGGTAATAGTGTAAGGAAAAGACACTTAGACATGCGGCCAAGTAGGAGGTGTCGGCCTTAGAGAGATCTTGGATGCCTATAAATAGGGCCAAAGACTTCAGATGAGAACTCAGATTCTCTTAAAAGGAAATTAAGAAGAGTGTATGAAGGCTAATTGGGAGGAGACTATGCGTTGATGAAGGCACGCATGCATTGGTCAAGAAATTCCAAGAGAAGGAGATGCTGTCGGACAGGAAAGTCTGGAAGTAGCTTCAAGTTGGGACGAGGAGTTCTCTCAGAATACTCGTGCATTTGGAGTGATTCTAAAGCCACCTTAAAGCTCTGAGAGTCTATTTTTTAGGGTAGGGCTGCCGGAGAAGAAGCTCTAAGGAATTGGACTGGAGAATGAGGACATGACAGAAGGGTCGAGCTGTCAGGTAAGCTTGAGCGAGCCTTGATTTTTTGAAGATTTCGGCCAAACCACGAGAAGTTCTGAGCTAAGATTTTGAAGTAAGCTTCTGGAGACATTTTAGAGCATATTTTTAGAAGGAAGTAACTCGAGATAAAGTCTAGAACTATGAGTAATCTGAGCTGTAAATTGAATCTGGAATTTAAGGTCCAAAAGAGGAGCCTAGGAAGATCAAGGAACTTCTAAGAGAAAGATTCCTATCCTTACCAAGATAAGTGGTACTTTCCTTTAAGTCTTAAGAATATATTTTAGAGTAAGTTGTATATGCTTATATTATGAATGAGTATCTAGCATGAGAATGAGATTATGTGATCGGGATGGTCAGAGGGTCAATAGACCTAGTTCCTGAGCCCGAAAGTTAACCTCACGGGATGGTCAGGGGACTGAGTGGTCTAGTTCCTGAGCCTGTGGGAGGATCCTCGTATGGGATGGTCAGAGGGCCATCGGGCCTGGCTTCTGAGCCCATGAGTAGGGAGCTATGTGCACATAGGAGACATTGGGAACAAAAGGGAGCGCAAAAGAGTAAGCGTTTATGTTTAGTAACAGTTAACTATCTACCGTGTGTGTGTAGGTAGGTAACAGACTCATTCTAAGTAGTTATCAGTTTAGCTATCTACCGTGTGTGTAGATAGAGTTGAGAACAGTCTCATTCAAGGCTGAGGTTTGAATGTAACCTCGTATTTATGATATGCTTGTTATTTATGAGTTGAATTAGATTTAGATGTTGCTTACCACTCACTGAGCTTTGTGAAGCTCATTCTTTTCTTTCATATTTTTCTTCCCAGATAGCGAAAGGTGAGGAGTTCCAGGGTGCTGCTAAGGTCAAGGTCTGCCATATGCCACAGTCGCACTTCCAGAAGGTTTTAAGAGTGGTTGTTGTAAACTTTGTAACTAAGTCTCGGGGTTGTATAAACTTTACATTGTTGTGAAATAAAATGGGCCTACTTAATCAGTTGTTGTTATCTTCTTGACTTAAAGTTTACTGAGTGTAGTAAAGAGGTTCAGATGACAGTGGATATCACAAAAGGTGGTATCTGTGGTCCCTCACGCCTCTCCTCGGGCTCAAGAGTGCGGGCTCGGGGAGGGGTGTGACATAACTGAACTTCGAACTTTAAGACAACCTTAGGGAACCATTCATAGTAATTTACAATATGTACATATAGAAGTAAGGTTTAGTGGGTCTCACAGACTCAAAACTAGTCCCTAATATGCGACACATGTGTACAAATATTTACAACATAGCCACCTAAATTTTCCTTTAGCTAATTTTTAAGTGGCAGAGTAGCAACACAGTTGACTTCTGGGGAGATAACCGCTACCTAGAAAAGAAAACATTTAAAATGGGGGGAGCTACTAGCTCAGTGAGTGACTAAATTTAAAACATAAATCTCACGCTAAACTAGAAACTGGTAATTGGAAACTAAAAACTAACCAAGCTAACATCTGTGCATATCTTATAAAAACATAATATTTTTGGAACATAGCTGGTCTGATCCTTAGTTGAGAAAGAACCCTTTTGTTTGGTTCCCAACCATAAACCTGGCTTTTACATAAAACTTTTTTTAAACATATCATACCTGAAAACATAACTGAACTGATACTAAGTTGAGAGAGGGAACTCTTTTGTTCAACTCTCATTATAACCTAGGCTAAGGTGTGGGCCCTTCGGGCCCTTCTGCCATCACCTTATCACTGACCTTCATGCAAAGGTGTAGACCCTTTTGCCATCACCTTATCATTGATCTTCATGTGAGGGGGAGACCCTTTTGCTGAGCCCTTCATACGAATCTTCTTTTGAGGAAAAGACCCTTTAGCTCAACACTTTATTCTAAACTTCTTTTATATTTGACATACATGCACATATAGCTAACCTGGATCCTGACATCAAGGATCATGATTAAAACTAAGCTTAGATACCTTCTCTTAGTACTTCAGTATTGAGCTGTTAATTTATCTTAAGAAAATACTTCCATAGAGAGACTTACTAAAACATGGTGTCATAGAAATAGCATTCATGAGAACTTTTTTCCTAACGCATGCTCATAAACATTAAAAACTCATTAACTGAATACATACTTTAAAACTTTACAACCTAGCATGCATCGAGCTCTTCATAACTTTTAAGTAAATAACTTCATTAACAAGGTTACTGAAGTCATGTATCATAACACATAATAACTAACACATGCCTCATATCACCTAATACATTATTACTTTAAACATATGTTAGAAACTCTATTTTTAAAACTAGCATGCGTTAGCATTCTTCCTAAACTTAGTTTGCTTGGAAAACTTGCTTTAGAATAAGCTAGCATGAGAATAAACTTTAACTAAAACATTCAAAACATTTATAAAACGTTTATAGTCAATCACAGCCTTGGTCAATCCTCCTAGGGTTGATTAGCTTTTCCTATTGATGTCAACCCTGAGAACATAACAACGTATTTTAGCTACTAGCTATGGTCTCCCTTTTGAGACTAACTTTCATACTTAAACTCATAATATTTCTCACATAATGACCTTACCTTACAATGCCAACCCTCCTAGGCGTTGAACACCTAGAATAACTTTAGAAGTCAGGCTTGGCTAGGTGGCAACACTAGTGTCAACGCTTGCCCTTCCTTGTCTTTGGCGTCTACTTGCTGTACTCTAACGCCTAGACCTTCCCTTGAGCGTCAATGATACTTATGGTTGCTTACACTGCCCAACGCATAGCCCCAACGCACGTCAAAGCTTTCTTCAGCCCGCATGCATGCGTTCAACCTCGAGCTGCTACCTTGTTCAACTCAAGCAGCTACCTACTTGTTCATATAATTCTAAATTCAACTGACTCGTTTAATAACTTATTTTCCAAAGCTTTTCTCAAGAAACTTCCTTCTACAAAATTGCTAAAAAATGTCTTAAGATGTTTATATCAAAATTTGAGCTCATCGTAGTTTGGTCGGGCTCTTCAAAATTCTAGCACTGGCCCTTGATTACTTGAGAGCTTGACCTTCTTGTACTTTCTTCAAAATTTCAGCAAGTTCTTGATGGTTTCTTCTTTCAGAAGCCCTCCACCATCAACTAGACCTCTTTAGCTTTCAGATGAATTTGTAATCTCTTTAAATGCTCGAGTGGTTTGTCCAAAACAACTTTTTGAATTTAGCTTTCCCTTTCTGTACTTGAATCTACCAGCCATTGATCCTTAATAGGCTGTCACAACAACCACTTAGTGGGCTGACTCCACTAAACCAACACAGTTGGCTGTCCTAAACAGTGTTTAAAGCTGATCATTCATGTAAACTGGATGCTCGATGGCATACTTGATGCTCGATAGCATTTACTCGATGGTAATAATTCGATGATACTCGATGCACGATCCCTCACTCATGCATACTTGATGCACAATCATTTCCTCGCTCATGCATACTCGATGTATGATCCCTCACTCATGCATACTCGATGCACGATCTTTTCCTCTCTCATGCATGGTTATTACTCGATGCTCACCCACCATTTTCATGGCCAACACTTAGCCAAAATTTTCTTCTTGCTAGGCTAACTTAAAAACACCCTAGAGCCAAGTCTCCAATACTTAAGCATTTTCCTTCATTTTCTTATCCTTTACCCATTTCCCAACAATTCCACATTAACTCAAATATTAAACCCCTCATTTTATTAATCTCAACAAATAATATATTTAAGTAGGAAAAGTAGGGTTCGGGTTTTAGAAATTAGGTGGGAGATATATTTGATTATAATTTTATTTCTAACTTTAGAATGATTCTAGGAGACATAATCATCATTGAGGTTGAATTTAAGATTCTTCTTTTATATGTTTGCTAAATTATTGTATTCATCATATCTCAATAGTAACTTATGAAGGATCTCTTAATGAAGAGCATCCATGAGTGCATTCGGATCTTTGAACAATAAAAATACGAAGGGAAAGAGTTCTCATACCAGTTGAAGACCCTCTTTAAGTGATGAACTCTGATGCAGCGGAAGACCTCTAGGGAATCTCTATCGCTCAACAAACAAGTCATCTACAGCAGCACGAACTATTACGAATAAGTGAACAGCAGCAGGGACGACACCACCAAAATGGAGCCCTTGGTATTCTCGGAGTGAGAATACAAAGTGTGGTCTTTGGTGAGTTTGGTAGAGGTTGGAGAAAAAACTAATCGTGTAGACGATAAGTAAGTGGGAAGAAAAGGAAGCTAACGTATAGCTAAATGCTTATCATTTAGAAGAAGCTACACGATTGTGTAGGTTTTACTAAGCGATTGTTTAGTAAATGGTAGGCGATCGTTTAGAAAACACGGCACACTATGCGATCGTTTAGGGACTAGCATGTGATCGTTTAGATGCGAGGTGTGAGATCGTTTAGGCGCTGAGTGACTATCGTATAGGCTTTTGACTATGTGATTGTTTACATTTCCATACCGATGCCAATTTTTCCGAACCTTTTGTAAAATGAAACTAATTTTCATTTTATTCTTCAGTTACCATAACCGAAGCGATTGCTCCCACTAACGCACGTTCGAAAGAAATTTTAGGCCAATTATCATATAATTAACCAATTTAATAATTAAAGAATATAATCATATTATATTCTTACCCTAGTTTGATATCACATATCTACTATAGTAATTTATCCTCTACTTGATATAAATCATATTTATATCTAAATTCCTCCAAAATAATGTATCTCATACATCTAGTCAATTATATCATATATAATTAACCAGTCCAATTATATCATATATAATCGAACTCCTTCTTGTCAATTTGGACATTTCAAACTGACCCAAACACTGATTCTCAACTTTATCCAAGCTACCCAGGAGACCTAATGGACTTGTGGCTCGAAGTTCCAACGGTACGTGAATAGCTGACCAAACTCTTTAGCCACGAGATTCACCATCCATTAACTATCAGGCATTCCACTAAAGACTAACAGTTGAACTTTTCTTACCACATATATATTTTTATGTCCATCGGATATAACCAATCATGAGTACGATGACCCTTCATAGATGCTCGTAAGTACAGCTGGGCCAATTTACCGTTTTGCCCATGTAGTTACATCTCACTCCTTAACTACCACTGATTCCTCTAATGAACAATACAACATAGTCCAATTATGTATGAACACCTTTCGGGCCAAGAGAAGGCGTGTGGCGCCACATCGTTCAAGTCCTAGAATCAGCCCTTAAGGGAGCTATCTATCTACTTACCCCTACTTCGGGGAAGGAGTGAATTCCATCTTGTGTAGCTGAGTTCCCAACTCCCAAATTAGACGAATCCCCATGGTAGGTTTGAATCGACGACTTGGCCATTCACACCCATACAAATCAAAGGACCGCCCTTAATGACAGGAGTTCCCAAATCACTCAGGATTGAGGTCATGTTATCTATGGTCATCCTAGTGAAGTGAAGTCTCTGTCATGAACGGTGTTATATAACGAGACGTTAACACTTCATGGTCATGTCTTATACAAACGCTTTGTATAGAATACTCCCGCTCGCATGTCCCCAACATGAATGATCAGGATCAGACCATTTGTGACAAGTCATAACACTTGCGACCATTCCATAAAGCGGGCTGCATCTGTAGCGTTACCAGGATAAGGTTTCCCTCCTTTATCCATATACTACAGACTATTTTGGTTATCACTCAAGACATGATCCACTTGTATGTCACCGCATACATGCTTAAGTTACGTACAGATAACCAGAGATTTTATGTTTATTGGTTTGTGGTAAAGCAAATAAAACATGCAACTGAGCAAAAAAAAAAAAAGATGTGAAGTAAATATCATATATTTTACAACATAAGCACTTGTACAAACTGTTTATAAACTACAGGACACGAGACTTTAGGGCATCAACCTCAACAACTTACATTAGGCAGGGGCCTCTAGTTCGTCACTCTCTTGGATCTTCGATTTGCACTGATTTCAAGTCTCACATAAGTGGCCAATTTGGGTGCTGGAAGTTCAAGCAATCGCTGAAAGCCTTAGAGCTCTCCTGCCCTCAATCGTGAACTTCCCCACCCATTATAGTTGAATCCAACGCAAAAAGCATTGTGGACCAAATTGACCAAATTATAATAGAACTCACTAAAATCGAAGATCTAGTGCTTTCATTGGGTCCCTCTTTGCTGTCTTTTACGTTTTGCCATAGGGATGGGAATTGTGGTGCTCATTGCATTGCTCGTGTTGCTGGTGGCTTTGAGAACAAGATGGTGGAGTCTTCTGGGTTTTTAATTTTCCTTGTTTGTTGTTGCATGCTTTAATTAGGAAGTTATTGGTACCTGTTTCTACTGGTGTTTGATTCTTAATGAAGCTCTCTTAAAAAAAAAAAGGTAATCTACACTCATTTTCTTGAATTTGGAGGTTCAAATCTCATTGCTTGTACTAAAATGATTAGCCTAAATTATACAAAGTACCCCTAAACTTTGTACTTTGTGTCAAAAATGATACAGGGGTCTGCCCTAGTTTATTGTATATTATACGTGTATTTATCTTGTATTGTACATTAGTCTCCCGAGGCATTAGGACAAGTGGGAGATTGTTGGGATTGCTGTCCTAATTCTCCCCGAGTCTCGTAGTTTGTAATATGTACACGTTGTTATGAATAAAATAAGAGTTATTTTATCTAGCTTTTACTCATATCCAATAAAAAAAGCTCCATGGTTATTGTATGTAAACTTAAGTATGTATATAAGAGATACAAGTGGATCATGCCTTAAGTGATAACCTAAATAGGTATGTAGTATAAGGATTAAGGAGGGATACTTAATCCTGGTGATACTACCGATACGACCCGCTTTGTAGAGGTTTGCAAGTGTTATGAACTACTACAGATGGTAGATTCTGACCATTCATGTGGAGACATGCGAGCGATGGTGTCCTATACAAAGAGTTTGTATAAGACCGGACCACGAGATGACTAGTCTCTGTATATAATGCCGTTGATACTGGAGACTTACATCTCACCTAAACGACCATAGGTGACATGACCTCAATCTTGAGTGTTTTGGGAACTCCTGCCTTTGAGGGCGGTTCTTTGATTAGTATGGATGAGAGTGGCCAGATTGCCAATTCAACATGACTACCTTTTTGGGGACTTGTTTGATTTGGGAGCTAGGAACTCAGTTACACAAGATGAAATTCACTCCTTCCCCAAAGTAGGGGTAAGTGGATAGATTGCTCTTTTAAGGGCTGATTTCGGGTCTTAAACATAATGACCACAACTTCTCTTTGGAAGAGAGGACTCAATCATAGTAGGACTGACTTATGTACATTAGAGGGATTAGTGGTACTTAAGGAGTTAGATGTAACTATAGGGGTATAATGGTCACAATCAAGAAATGAAAACTAACTGGTCATGCAACATACGAAATTACAACATGCTTTACATAAGATCAAGGGAGGAATTCACATACCTTTGAAGACTCATCTTCAAACAATCAACAATACAGAAATCACGAACAATCAGCAATACAACAATCATGAACGCTCGAACACTACGACTGCAACACAGCACGATCACAATGACCACCATACGACACCACGAACTCAATGAACGGCCTTCAAAAACCTTGAGCTATGTCAAGTTGAGTACGACACTACCACAATGGCTACTTTGGTATTCGCAGTGTGAGAATCCAGAAGTGTGTGCTCTGTGTGGACTTGGTTAGAGGAAGAGACTAGAGGAAGAACAATCATGTAAGCATTTGAGCAAGTAGGGGATGACAAGGTCTATCGTATATATGAATGCCCAATCGTTTAACAAATGCTATGCGATCGTTTAACAAAAGCTCCACGATCGTTTAGCTATCGGCTAGTTAGGTGAACTATCATGTAGTGTCACTCCACGATCGTTTAGTCTTTCTTCAGCTATCATTTAGTGAATCTAATCCACTTGACAGCCTTTCCGTGAAAACTTGCTGAGAATTGAAACTCTCACTTCAACTACTTTAGCAAATATATTAAATTTAGGAAAACATTTTTCCTTTTATCTCACGGTTACCATGAAACTGCCAATAACCTCCTACTCAATTGGTTATTAGAGAAAAAGATATAATTATCCAATAATTAATATTATTATAGATATATATGATAACCAACTTACCATATTATATTTATAACCTATAGTTTTAATATTTCATCTCATGAAATATGTAGACCATAGTTCTTTTTCCATTTTATGGTACTTAATGTAAATATCATTTACATTAATCCTCCACTTGATGTATCTCATACATCACACCGATCATATCATATATAATCGAATTTCCTCATGTCAATTTGAACATTTCAAATCAACACCAAGGACTAATTCTCAACTTGAATCCATTGAGCTACCAAGAGAACCTTATGAACCTGTAGCTCAAAGCTCCAACGATACGTGAATAACTGAATAAACTCTTTAGTCACAGGATCCACCATCTGTTAACTGCCAGACACACCACTAAAGACCGACAATTGAACTCTCCTTACAAAGATATATTATGTGTCTATATCAACCAATCAACAGTGCGATAACCCTTCACAGATCGCTCGTAAGTACAATTGGGCCAATAACCGTTATGCCTCTGTAGTTACATCTAACTTCTTAAGTACCACTGATCACTCTAATGAACATAAGTCATAGTCCTACTATGACTGAGTCCTCTCTTCCAAAGAGAAGTTGTGACCACTATGTTCAAGACCCGAAATTAGCCCTTAAGGGAGCAATCTATCTGCTTACCCCTACTTCGAGGAAGGAGTGAATTCCATTTTGTTTAACTGAGTGCCCAACTCCTAAATTAGACAAGTCCTAAAAAAGGTAGGCATGTTGAGTTGACAATCTTGCCACTCTCACCCATACTAATCAAAGGACCACCCTTAAAGGCAGGAGTTCCTAAAACACTCAGGCTTGAGGTCATGTCACCTATGCTCGTTTAGGTGAGATAAGTCTCCAGTATCAATGGCATTATATACAGAGACTAGTCATCTCGTGGTCCGGTCTTATACAAACTCTTTGTATAGGACACCCCCGCTCGCATGTCTCCACATGAATGGTCAGGATCTACCATCTGTAGTAGTTCACAATATTTGGAAACCTTTACAAAGTGGGCCGTATCCGTAGTGTCACCAGGATCAGGTATCCCTCCTTAGTCCTTATACTATAGACCTATTTAAGTTATCACTTAAGGCATGATCCACTTGTATATCTCATATACATGCTTAAGTTTACATACAATAACCATGGAGCTTTGTTTATTGGATATGAGTAAATAATAGATAAAATAACTCTTATTTTATCCATAACAATGTGTACAGATTACAAACTACGAGACTCCGGGTGAATTAGGATACCAATCCCAACAAAATACCCTTGAACATTCAACAGTTTCAAAGATAGCTTTAAACTTTCAAATAAAATTCGAAAATACTCTTCCGGTTAGTTTTGGATGGAAACTGTTAGTGTTTTGTTTACAAAATACCTCTAAACTTTCAAGTTTCAAAAATACGCTTAACTTTTTTTTTTGAAAAAAAATTCAAAATTACCCTTACTGTTAGTTTAAGAACACAAATCACTAATACTAATTGGCACACTCAACTACTAATGTACAACCTCATTAAACCATATAAGTCCTAAGATCCCCTTAGTTATTTCATTATTCTCTTTCTTTTTGTTATAATCTATATACCTTAACAGAAGGGGTGATTTTTTTATGAGATAAACAAAGGTTAAACAGTTAACAAGAAGAGAGTAAGAGGAGAGGAAAAAAAAACAGAGAAAATAGAGAAGTGTTAAGTCATAGATTGAAGTAGGGAAGAGCGAGCAAACGAAATAGGGAGGTGATGATGGTGTAAATGAACAGTAAGAGCGTTTTTAACTTTTTTTTTCTTTAAAGTAATGGTAGTAATGCAACTTTTGAAAGTTTAGAAGTATTTTCACAACAAGGTATTAATGGTTTCTATTCATATCTATTAATAATAAGAGTATTTTTTTAACATTTTCTTTACGTTTAAGGGCATTTTTAAAATTTTTGAAAGCTCAAAGATATTTTTGAAACATAATACTAATGATAAGGGTATTTTGAACTATTTTTGAAAGTTTAAGGGTATTTTTAAAACTTTTGAAAGTTCAGGGATATTTTTGACTTAAAGTGTAAAGATCAAGCTTTTTGGTGGCCTATTGAAGGATCTGGACAAAATGTGCGATCGTTTCTGGTGAGGTTCTTTGAAGGACCAGAGAAAAATCCATTGGTGTAGTTGGAAAAACATGTGGCAAAAAAGAGCTTGGTGGTATAGGTTTTTGAGATTTAAAAAGCTTCAATCAATCAATGCTTGCTAAACATAATTGGAGAATTTTTAAGCTTCAGAGCCTTATGGAAATATTTCTTAAGGGAAGATATTTTACTAATGTAGAATTTTTGGCAGAAAGTTGGGGCATAACCCTTCGTATACTTGGAAAAGTATATTATGGGGAAAAGAATTTTTCTCTCAAGATATCAGATAGAGGGTGGTAAACGAGAGGAGCATCTCTATCACTAAAGATCCTTGATCCCAAATGATGGAGACTTCAAACCAAGTTGGGTTCAAGATTGGGCGAAAGAGTTGAAGGTGGCTAACTTGATTGATTCTGGTGGTCTTTGGAATGGGGAGTTAATCAGAAAGATTTTCCTTCCCTATGATGCAGATGATATTATTAAGATCCCTCTGGGGTGGGCTTCGATCAAGGATGAGATTTTCTAGAGTCATACTAAGAAAGGGGCATTTTTTCGTCAAAAGTGCATACCAGTTAGGGGTTTATTCGAGAAAGGTTTCTTTGCATTCGACTTCTAATTCGAAGGAGCCATCTAAATGTTGGAAGAATATTTGGAGGGCGAGGGTGCTTCCAAAAGTGAAAATCTCTTGCTGGAGAATCTTCCAAGACCCGATACCCACATCTCAAAACCTTATAGGGGTTCACACTATTTGTGTTTTTTGTGCAGGTCTCATGTCACACCCCCTCCTAGGCTACCCTCTTAACCTGGTAAGAGACGTCAAGACAATAGATGCCAAACCTCTTAAGACACCTATAGCACAACTGAGACATGTAACCTGTTTCCTCGTTTTTGTATCACTTGATAAACAAGTATAAATATTTCTATTGTTCATGTATTCCATCTCAAACCCCTAAAGTAACTAGAACTTTTCAAATAAAAGGGGTTAACACATCACCTACTTATATACATATTTACAACCAGAGTTCGCATCACAAGTTCCAAAAAGTAAATTACAAACTTGAGTTCTACCTTTTCCCCCCTACATGTACATGAGTTCAAACCCATCTAAGACAAAACAAAGACTTAAGCCAACTTTTGATTCTATCAAGGAATCTACTATCTTGTAGCAGACTGGCAGCTATAAGCTAGACTTTAGGACTTTGACCGCTACTTTGGGAGGGAAAACATTTGAAAAAGTGAGATGGGATACCAAGTGAATGACTATTTTAAAATAGACTTCATAAACATCAACATACCGAAGGATTTAGAAAATAACTGATAATTGGAAACGCTTTCATAAATTCAGGGTTATAACTTGCTTTGCTTAAACTTATAAACTTTAAAACATTAGAATGTTTATAAAGTCATTGAAAAACCCTGAACATATCATATCTTTGGCAAATCACATAAAAAATTCATACTTAACTTTGTACCCTTATGCCTTAATTAAGATAGAGCCCTTTTTCTTATACTCCCAACGTCAATGGCCTTAGCTGTGGTGGAATCAGTACATCACCATCAGCATCGATAATACTCATACGTGCATGTAAATATGTTCCAAAGGCTAATAACACTCTAACACATGACCAAAACCTACAAGTATGCTAAAGTGGGTTCCAAAGACCATAAACTTAATACAACCTCTGGATACCTTCATCTCCTTTAGTATTAGTGTCCTAGATACCTTCATCTCCTTCAGTACCGGGAATTCATAACTAGGGTGTTGAAATCATGCTTTAAGTAAAACATTCATTATACTTAAACTCATTTAATATTCCTTAGAAAACATAGCATTAAAAATAGGTAACATGGTATAAAGTCTAATGAACACATTAGGAATGCTTTGCATCATTGAAATCATACTTGAAACATCATATAGAAATATAACATATAACTTTCCTTTAGAAAAAACTCATGATTTTGCAACATTGGAGCTATTTAAGGGAAAACTCATGTTTTAACACACTTTTGAAACTTTATTTCGTAGTGGATAATTCATTCATTCAACATAAATCATGCTTTGGCTAAATTAAGCTTTGAAATCATTTAAGGTAAAATATTCATAACGCATATGCATAGAAAGCATATTAAGAATAGCATTTTTAAAAACTTTGTCACGCACTGTTATTAGCTAGCTCCCAAAAGGGTTATGGCCCTTCCAATCTCCGTTTGGCCTGTAAGATAAAGGAATAACCCTTGATCAATGATACTTGCTCACTTTTGAGCTTAAATATCTTTAACTAACTTAGCCTTTTGGGTCCTTTTTCCTTTATCTTAAGTTAAGTCTTATTTTCTTTCTAGAGGCCACACTTATGCCTTCTTATAGCTTAATATTCATAATACTTCTTAATGAGCTCAACAATGCATTACCAACACTAAAATTCCAAGACTAGGCCAATGCCAAGCTTACGAAAACCTAGGCACACCAATGGGCCAGATGGCATAGGGTTCACACACATAGACATTGGGTGTGGGTGCTAGAACACATACACTGGCCTTCAGGCGTGTGCACAAGGCAATCGGGTGGCCCCTCATGGCGGTAACCATGCACACAGGTGCTCGAATGAGTGGTGTGCTTAGCAGTAACACAGGCCTTTTAAGCGTCAGAGTGCACACAGACTAGGCGATGGGCAGCTGTTTGGCTGGGCGATGGGTATGATTGCTCGCCTAGTGGCACGGGGCATGTGATGGGCACGCGCGAGAGGCACCCCACCAACAACCTTAATTACTCGCCTACTTCCTGATGCGTTGTAAATGTGATGCAATAATGGTATGAAATTGCGGTGATTTGTAATGCGTTGCACATACAAGTTTTTCTAATAAGATCCAAGTAGAAATCTCACTAGGTTTCCTGGTAAGCCCAGGGTCGAACACAGGGACTACTGAGTTACTGTGCGACAGTAAATTTTATTCCCTTCGGTGGCAAAAACAAATAAGTTGGATGGTGTTTTGTTTGAGTATATTTCCTATGCGACAGATTCGAGTAAAGAGTTGATGAAATCGAGAATTACAATGAGTATGCGATGAACGGGTTGAGAAGGGATTTAGTTAACACTTTTTAAGATTGAGTTCAAGTTATGCGATCATGCTACTGATGCGTTGTTTTATGAATGGAAATATGGATGGTATGCGTTGATGGAATTGCGTTGTGCACTCAAGTTTCCCCAGCGGAATTCAAGTGTAAATTTCTCTGAGTTTTCTAGAAAGTCCAGGGTCGAACACAGGAACTTGTGAAAATAGTTGCGTTGGTGATTTTTATGAAGATTTGCGGTAACTAGTTAAATAAATAAATCGTTGGGTTTGTTGTTCGCGTTGATGAAAATAAATAATGAATGTGGCAGGGTTTGAAAAGAGTTTATAAACGAGAAATACGATGAATATGCGGTGAACGGGTTGAGAAAGGTTTCGGCTAACACTGCCTAGAATGTGTTCATGCAACATGCATACAATAGTAAACCACCTCTCGGCGTGAATGCTATGGCTTCTAAGTCTAGAACTCATGCGATAAATATGCGATAAGTTTACAGGGTTTACACATAAACCTCTATCTCTATTTATGCGATGACACATGACATTCACACAAATATGCGACCACATAATATCATTTCCATTCCTAGGATGCATGCGATGCAAGTTGACGAACAGAGCTTATCTCTAAGTCTCTATCTCTTGTTTATGCAAGCTTAATCTTGCTCTTTCGAGTCCAGATTCTAACCTAACTCTCTCGAGTAACTCTAAAGGGTATTTTGTACAGTATAAAACAAGACGATCGCAAGTAATGAACTTCCTAGGTCATGTTAGGTTAGTTCTTCTCAACCCATTCAACTATTTTAGCTACTCATGCACATTAAGAGAGTGAGAAGATGTAGAAATAAAACTTCCATTGAATAGATATGAGATGAAGTACAAAATAACAATGCAAGGATAGTAAAGAGCCTGGAAGCAATGTCTTGCTGCCAGACGTTTACACTGTTTCTACTTGTGCTCTAAATATATTCTCGCTCTCGTGAGAGTCGGCCCAATCTTTGCTCTTATGCCCCAAGGTTCTCTCTCGAGTTTCTCTGAGCGATCTTCGGTGCCACCACTCTTCTCTTGCTCTGTCGTAGAATGGAAAAGAAAACTATGAACAGAAGCACTGGTGAACTCGTCAACTAATCAACTCATTTTCTGAAGATTACATTTGGTATTTATAGGGCATCAATGGTGAAAGGCGGATTCTCTCTCCCGTTTGTACATATGGGATAGCTTTAATTCCTGATTGACGCACTGGATGATTGTTATCGATAAAGCCGAATGTACTTTGTGACCGTTAATGGCTGTCAACTTAATTTGTATCCGACTGTCATAAGCTTTCTGTCCCATCGCTCTTAATTATCCTTTCACCCGGATGCGTCCACCATGTTGCGCTGACCAAGTTGTGGTGATTCTTCTTCGGCGAATATTTGCGAGCACGATCAATGCAAAGTCTTGCAGTGAAGTTGCGCTCGACCAAGTGTTCCTATGATCGCAATCTCTGCATTGTGTTAACGCATATTCTGCACAAAAATGTAAAGATCAACTGCTCTAATGCGTTGGACACATGTGACCGTAATATTATAAAATTTATGCTTAATGGACGCAATTTAACATATTTCATCAACGAAATCCAATATTTTTTAAGAACTTAGTACTATGATAACGTGCATTTCTGTCCGTTATCAGCTACACACAAAAAACAACATGCCATCTTCCAATGCAAATTCCATAATTCCTATTTCTAGGATGCATGCGATGTATACGAAAAAGTCGATAGGACTTATGTCTAAGCCTCTATTCTTGTCTATGCGATGATGAATGATGCACACATACACAAGGTGACCACATACTATCATATCCTATCTCTAGGGTGCATGCGATGTGTTAATAGCAACAGAACTTATTCCTAAGTTTCTATCTCTTGCTTATGTGGTTCTAATCTAACTTTCCCAAGATTAGATTGTAATTTGACACTCCCAAGCCAAGATTCTATCTTTAGACCACTCTTCCGAGCATCTCTAAAGGGTGAATGACGCATACATAAGACATGATGATCGCATAAAATGAAGATCTTAGGTCATGCTAGCTAAGTACTTCTCAACCCATTCGGAAATTTAGCTACTCATGCGAAGTATGGAGAGATTGAACATAAGTTGAAATGAGATTTCCATTGTCTATAGATTAAGTGCAGAATACGGAATAACTATATAAAGTAGAGATAAGAAGCTCGGTAGCAATGTCTTGCTTCCCGTGGCCTTTTACACTGTCTTTTCACTCTAACTCTGCCTAGAAGAATATCCTTGCTCTCGCAAGTGTCGGCCTTCTCTCCGTTTGTAGCGCTTCTCTTAGCTCAACTCCGTCTTCTAAGTATAAGTGTGAACAAACTAACGACTATCTATCTTCTATATGATCTAACTTCTATATTGAGAACTTTTTTTAACGATGGTGGCCTTCGGTATTTATAGGGCTCAAGGTGAAGAAGCTTTTCTCTCTAATGATTGCAATGGTGGGCGGTTATTAAATCTCCTGCTCTGATGCGCCGATTAATGGTCACCAAAAGTTGAGTGTACTTGCTACAGTTTGTCGTTAACAACTTGTCAACTAAATTCGGATTCGACCATCATCAGCTTTCCGTCCCATCATGATTTATTATGCTTTCACCTTGATGCACCGTCTTTATGCAACCACCTTCTTAAGCAACTTCTCGCGATCGCATACGATCGCATGAATTTTCGATCGCAATCTTTCAATGCTTGCGGACGCCTAATTCCTTGGATTGCAATTTAACTTGCGCCAATGCATTTTTCTTGCACAAAATAAGTAAATGAGCTACTCTTATGCGATGGGCGCATGCGATTGCAATTTCTTCAGTTTAGCGCTTTTGGACATGATTTTGTATATTTTTACCGTCACATTCCCTCATTGTTTTACTTATTTATGCTGTAATAACGTGTATTTCTACCCGTTATCACACCCCCAAATTTAAAACAATGCTTGTCCTTAAGCATAAACTAAAAATTTTCTTTATAGAGTCAACCACTTTTTTCTTATATAGATTTCTCAAGGTGCCTTATTCAAATTTTATGAGCAAAATCTTCCTAATTTCTGTCTTGGTCTCTTCCTAAAATATTTCTAATACTTAGGGACTGTAAGTTTAACCTTAAAAAAGGCTTTACTTGTTTCCAGGATGTCGCATGATTTATTTCAAAACTTTTTCCAACCGGGGTGTTTCCAAATGATTTTTATCCTTGCGCGGTTTAGATATTCTTTTTGTAACCTTGCGCTGATCCAAGTGCCTAGCCTTTGTTTTGGCTTGCCCCCATAGGTGTCATGCGAGCATCCAACTACGAGCAAGGCACTCTTTTTAAGTCTAAACTCATGCCTATTTGGCAGTGAGTTGCGATCACTTGATTTATGCGTTGATCACGATTCCGACCTTCATTTTAGCTTGCCCCCACGGGTGTCATGCGGACATCCAACTACGAGTAGGATCCAATCTCAACGTTATGATTTTTTTTGAATGTCTAAAAGTAGCAAGGTTATAAATAAATACTGGCACCCCCAAATTTATACGCAGCAATGTCCTCATTCCTGATAGATTGAAATGATTCATGCGATGCTCTTAGGAAGTTTCGTAAAAATCATTTTGAAAGAAAGCTGGTGGACCACTAACTTCTAGAAATATTTCATGAATTGACTGTCTTGAAATTAAATTGATTCTAGTACAGGCGATTAGAAATAAAGGCATGCGTTTCATCATTGAAATCATAATTGGTACAAAAGAATGTGGTGAGTGAATAAAGTAATCAACATTCAATGATTGCGCTAAACTAAAGAGGATGCGATGATAGAATTAGTATGTGAAAATGAGATGCGAGAGTGCAAAATTTGGAATAAAAAAAATCAAAGAGAGATACAACCCCCAAATTTGCTCTGTTACCCACATCATCTTTGATCTCATCCTTCTTTGCGGCGATTTTATTTCTCGATTTCGATGGACTGGTCTAACTGGCGCATATTTTTAGGTTATCGCGTAGCTCCACCGCATTCATTTACTACGATCGTTGCTAAAATTAAGAGGGTAAAAAAGTGTGAAAGACAGAGTTGGAAATTCCAAAGAATAGTATTTGTACAAAAAGGGTAATGTAAGTTCATGAAAGAAAGATATAAAAAGAATACTAAAAAAAATGCGTCCTTGATGAGTTTATGTCGACTATCAACGTAGGGACTGCTTGTTTATTCTTCAATTTGGATTTTTCAATTCCATGGAGGTTTTCTTTCCTTTTCTTGATCCTCTGGGATCTTCATCACCTCAATCCGGAGCTTCTTCCCGTTAATGCACATCATGATCTCTCCATTGTGCACATCAATTCGAGCATCACCAGTCGATAGAAATGGTCGTCCTAATATGATGGGCACATCTTCGTTCCCTTCATGATCTAGAATGACGAAGTTGCCGGTAGAATGAATTTATCAATTGAGACCAAGACATCCTTTAACTCTCCCTCAGGGTGTATTCGAGATCTGTTTGCTAGCAGGAGAATCTCCGTCGTGGGTGTTAGTTTTCTCACATTCAATTGTTTGAAAATTGAGAGGCATTAAATTTATACTCGCCTCAAGATCACATAGTGCTTGACCGATGTAGACCCCTCCAATTGAGCATGGTATCATAAACCTAGGTCGCACTATTGGATCAACACCATCATGCAGCGAAAGAAATCATGATTCATAAGCACTCTAGTTCATTAATTTTGGTTGAAAAGAAACATGTTAAAAACAGAGTTTAATGGGTTTCATGAACATACCTTGGCCGAACCAACGAAATCTCCATTTCCAGCTGCAAAATCCTCCGAATCCTTGTGTAGACCACCACAAGATCTTCCCTACTATCCTTTTGGTGCTCTAGATTGAGTTGTGAGACTCAAAATAAGCTGGAATCAAAGGGAATATGGAGAAAAATCACTGAACAGAGCCCATTGAAGAACACCTTCTTCATCTGAATTTTTCAGTAAAAATTTAGTCGATTCTCATGCCTTTCTTCACTCTAATCTCTTCAATATATTGCAGATTATCATGCAAAGAGAAGTCTTGCATGGGATGTAGCTTCTGCTTGGAGTAAAGCAAAGGAGAAGGTGGTGGATTCTTAGTAAGCTACTTGAAGATGAACTTGAAAAACCCACTTTCAAATTTTGTGTAATTTTCAATTTCCAAAATCCATTTTGATTTTAAAATCATATTTTATTTCTAAAATCAAATTTTATTAATTTTAAAAATTAATTTCATAAATTAATTTTCTAATAAAATTAATAAATAATTATTTAAACAATTTAAATAATTCTAATTAATTTAACATCCAATATTAAATTAATTTTTACACAAATTCATTTTCATATATTTAAATATATTTTATCCAATTTCGTTTGATTTTAATTTGAACGTTTCAAATTAACTTATCACGCTACTCTAGAGCTAATCCATTTTCGAACTAGTAGGGGGACCTCATGGACCTACAGATCATGGGCTCCAACGATCCAAGATTAATCGGCTACTCATTTGTTAACTAATGGGTTATTCCACTAAAGCCCATAGTTGAACTCTTCTCACGGTAAATATATTATGTCCACTCGATATATCCATGATTAGAAAGTTAACCCTTCATAGGTTGTTCGTAATAACGGCTGGGTCAAATCTCTGTTTTACCCCCAAAATTACCTTTTGTTCCTTAAGTGTAGCATCCCGAATTTTTCATAATTCAAATTTTGTATTTTTGTAAAATTTGAGGACAATTTTGTTAATTTTTGAAATTCAGTTTTGTTTAAAGGAAAGATTTGGATCTATATCACATTAATTTAATTTAAGTTAATATCGAGAATGGAATTTAAATCCGGAGAAAATTGTTTTGATTTTTGAAATTTGAAGAGAAAAAGGAAAGAGTTTTAAGAATATATATATTCATATATATATATATATATGAAAGAAAATGATAAGATAAAAATAATTTAGTATAAAATAAAATAGTTTAAAATAAAATAAAGAAAGTTTTATTTGTTTATTTATTTAATTGATTATTTATCTCTTCTCTTTCCCCTGGCACGAAAATCGAAGAGTCTTCCCCTTTCTTTTCTCGCCAACTCATGCAACCCCCCCTCTTGAAACCCTCGCCGTCCAGCATCCCCTCTTTCACGCCGCTCTCCTTCTGTCTTCGTCGTAACCCACCGTCGATCGTACCTCCCCTCCGTTCGCCGCTACCGTCGTTCTCTTGAGCATTTGAAGCCGCGTCGTCGGACCCTTTGTTCCAACTATTTTGTCGCTGGCGTTTTCGTTCAGCCCTAGCCGCCAGTCAGACGCGAAGCTAGTTGTCCATCGCCGCCTTTGCGCGAGTCGTCTGCTCAAACCGTCGGCTGCCTCACAGTCGTCCGTCGCTACCTCTATGTGAGCTGCCGACCCAAAGCCGCCTTCGAGTCCATTGATAACTCATAGAAATACAAGTTGTTTATGCTTTTTTATTTAGATATTGCGGTAAAAAGAAAGGGAAGTTGCATCGATAGTATAAGAATTGGTTAAGAAATACGAAAATTATGAAATGTCGTAAACGCACCCACTAACACCATTGCGATGGCGAAATAGAGTGTTTTAGTTTCTGTTTTGCAGGAAATAGATCACCACATGCGTTAATGGCTCGAAGGCAAAATGTACAACGCATCTACATCGCATGCGCCCATCAATCAAGAACGAAGAGATGATCAATACAATGACGACGCATGCGACAATCGATCAAGAGCTTTAACGATCAACGCATTTCAACCGCATGCGGTAATAAAAAGCAACACCGCATACGGCGATAGATCGAAGATGTGAAGAGCAACGCATTCGCGAACGATTCTGACAAGTGTACAACTTTTGTTGTGCAATTCTGACGGATTGACCGTGGAACAAAAAGGAATTTTTCATTACGCCATTGTAGGAATTACCATAATTAGACAATGGGGACCACAATTTCAAAGAGCCAAGGTCTTGCCTATAAATAGCTTCCTCAAATTTGCTGAAAAATGGACTAATACTGATACGAATAGAGATACATATACTGATATTGAAGGGGGGGAGAGAGAGGCTGGTCTAAAGAGATTTACAGAGTAAATCTGAGAGAACTACGAGACAAGGCTGAAAGGTGAGTCTCCGAGCAAAGAATTCTTCCGATTCCCGAAGTTGAAGCTTTGTGCAACTGGTCAATTCTACCGAGAAAGCAAGCCTGAGAGGGAAGCTTTCCTCTCCACCACATCCATACGCCGGCAAGCACAAGTCTCCGATCAGGATCTGTGTCAAGACGTTGACACTCTTTCCGTATTTGTTTCTATTCTCTAATTCATCTCTCATTCACAAACATGTATCAAACGCTTAATTTTAGAATTAAATGTTATCATCGTCATCGTTATCATCTGTCTCTTTCCATACATTTATCATCCATTTTCTCCGTGATGTGTTCTTAATCCCCGAGGTAAATAGCGAGAATTAAGCAAATGAGTTAATCTATGTCAAGGAATCAATTAAGTTTAGCTAAAGCATGCTCGACGACATCTTCACCTGTGAGAGCAGAAGTGAAGATGTTATTCCACCTATCGAGAGATGGTTGGAAGAATGTGTTAACTAAAGCGATAAGTATTTCCAGAGATGGAAACAATCTTGCATTCATCACGTTCATCTCTGTTTCACCATAGATTTATGGGAACGCGGCCGATCACTGAAAGGTGTACGCCAAGGGAAAGCAGAACCTTAGTTGCGTCCTTAACACGATTGACGGACTTGCGATGTTTTTACTCTTTACGCTTTCTCTTTCTGCCTCATTCATAAGACTTTCCATTGCATCCATAGATTATTTTGTACAACTTCACAACCAGTCCTTGACCCCTGTATCATGTATCATGTATCATAGTAGTTTAGGAATTTACTTTATCAACTCATTTTACTTTATCAACGCATTTTTACTTTTAGTGCTATTTATATTTCTGTACAAACTAAAATTCTTTATTCATTATTACAACCGGTCGCATGTATCACATAAGTATCGCATTTGATGACAACAATCTCCATGTTCGACCTCGGATCACTCTGAGAAACTTGCGTTGGAATTATACTTGGTTTCAGCGCAAGGAAACTTGTGACACGCACTACTTCATCGCATACTACAAGCATATCACTATCAACGTATACACTTAGAATGTAGTGTCGCATAAAATGTCTTTATCGCAAATCACGTGAGCACATATAGAGCATCATTCATTCATTCATCAGCGCAATAGATAAAGATAACATTCCATTTTTACAGTCAACAAGTTTATGGCAACATGAGCTTGTATTATATTCATCCATCAGTAGTGTGTATAAACGCTACAAAGCACAACATAGCATAACACTCCATTTGTACCCTTACAAGTTTATGGCGCCGTTGCTGGGGACATGAGCTTTTATGATTCATATTCACATTGTCCATATGCTTAAAGACTAATTTTCACCGTTACAAGTTTATAGCGCTGTTGCCGAAGATTGGTAACGGTTAGTGTTGAATACTTTTGTGATATTTTGTAGGACAGATCTCTGTTGTACTGTTTGTTTATCCCGAAGAGCAGGCTGACGGTTTATGAGTATTGGAATTGCTCAAAAAATTCTAAGCTGACCCAGAGATCAAGTGTATTTTTCACGCCAGAGCACATCATAACCAAATTAGGTGAAGAAGAAACATGGCAAATAATAATGAGAGGCCCGATGGGAATTAAGGGGTAAATTGGCTAGCGTAAGACCCTACTTTTCTTGCTGCCGACCGCAACATCCCTATTAGGAACTATGCGGCACCGAATCTTTATAACTTCTCGCCCGAAATTTCAAGACCCACGGTTGCGAAGAATGCAAGGTTTGAAATAAGGTCGGTCATGCTCCAAATGATCCAAAATGCGGGACAATTTGGACGTCTACAAGGAGAAGACCTGCATGCTCATTTGACCAGCTTCGAAGAAATGTGCAACACATTCTCCATACCTGGTGTGACTCCTGAAGGAATTAATTGTATCTCTTCCCGTATACACTGCGGGATAAGACAAGGAGGTAGGCTTAGTCACTAGAGCCAAATGAAATCAACGCATGGGACCAGTTGGTCGAGAGGTTTATGAATAAATTCTTCCCTTCAGCCGTCAATGCAAGAAGACAGAGGGATGTGTTGAATTTCGAACAGAGGGGATATGAAACTTTGAGCACCGCCTGGGTGCGATTCAAACAATTAGGGAAGAACTGTCCGCACATCGAGATTCCCGATTGCGTTCTGATGGAGACTTTTTATAACGGCTTGGATCGATCAACGCAAGCAGTTGCTGATGCCTTCGCGGCAGGAGGGTTAATGGACAAGACATATACGAAAGCAAAGATCATCTTAGATCGCATTTTGCAAAATAAAGATGAGTGGATAGATAACGAGTATGAGGAAAGAGGCTCGGAACAAAGAATAGCAAAAAGCGCCATTATACCAGCTGATCCAATGAACACCCTGGCTATCCAGATGGCCATAGTAACCTCGCTCCTTCAGACCATGGCTATTCAGCAAGGACATCTCTCTCAAAATTCAGGCAAGCCAATGCGCTGACGCAAGTGGCCGCAATAAATTGCGTTAAATGCCGAGAGGGGCACTCAGTGGAAGTCTGCTCGTTGAATCAACAATCCGTATACTCTATTCACAATGAATCATTCGGCAACACCTACAACCCTTGTTGGCGGAATCACCCAACTTTCAGTTGGGGAGGGAATCACAACCAGGGGGCCAAAGTAATCATCAGAGCAGTCATCCTAGGAATCGAGGTAATCCTCCGATTTTCAATAATTAGAATCACAACCAAGATAATTTTCAAAGTATACAACCATACGACTATCCGTCCTCTTCTGACACCTCTTATAGTACCTGTCTTTGGAAACATTATTGAAACAATATATTGAGAAGAACGAGGCAATCAAGAAATCGCAAGCTTCCTCCCTTAGAAATTTGGAGGTACAGATCGAATAGCTTATGATCGAACTTAAGAATAGAGTGCCTGGTACATTGCCCAGCAGCTCGGGAACACTGGGACCACGAGGTAAAGAACAATGTCAAGCAGTGACATTGAGAAGTGGCAAGACAACGGTCCCCGTGCCACCAATATCGGATTCAGTGAAAAGGCCAGTAGACTCAATCATCAATGATGACCACGCAACCGCAAACAACAGAACTACCAGTTCGGAAGACAATACCTCTACAAAGAATGAATCTCAGCAAGACTCAAATTCAAAGTCACCGCAACCTCTAACTCCTAAAACACAACAAGAAAAGGACCTCAATGAATAGCCAATTGAACAGGAAGTACGGCAGGATCCTCCACCTTTCCCATCCAGGCTAAGAAAGAAAGATGACAGCAAACAATTCAAGAGGTTCCTGGATGTTCTCCGACAATTACATATCAATATTCCCTTAATAGAAGTGTTGGAACAAATGTCGAGCTATGTGAAATTCCTCAAGGACATACTTGTCAACAAGAGAAAGATTGGGGAGAATGAAACGGTCGCATTAACATATGAGTGTAGTGCTCTCTTTCAGAACAACATCCCCACTAAAATGAAAGATCCAGGGAGTTTCAGATTGCCATTCTCAATAGGGGAAAAGAAGTCGGAAATGCGCTATGTGACTATAAACCTGATGCCCTTGTCAATCTTCAAAAAGTTAAATAGCGGCAATGCAAGACCCACCACAGTTACATTGCAGTTGGCCGATAGATCAATAACACATCTAGAGGGCAAAAAAGAGGATGTACTTGTGCAAGTGGATAAGTTCATTTTCCCTGCTGACTTCATCATATTGGATTATGAAGCTGACATTGAGGTGTCTATCATCTTGGGTCGCCCATTTCTTGCAACAGGGCGAGCACTGATCGATGTACAGAAAGGAGAACTTACCATAACGGTCGACGATTAACAAGTTAAGTTCAACGTTCTCAATACGTTGAAATACCTGGTGATATGGAAAATTGTCAATATGTTGGAGAATTGCAGGAAGAATATTGGCACGAGTCTCAATAATCGGAGGAAGAGGACTTTGGGATTGGCACAATGTGAGAGGAAAAATTGCGCCGCAATACAAACTGAGTCAGATTTTGAAACAATCAAGTTATCTGAATGAACAACGCAATGTATTAAGCCATCTTTAGAAGAACCACCCATGTTAGAGTTGAAGGCGTTACCAGTGCACCTCAAATATGTTTATTTAGGAGGCAATAACACTTTACCAGTTATAATCTTTGCCCCACTGAGTAAAGAAAAGGAGGAAGCACTTATTCAAATCCTTAAGAACAACGCAAAAGCCTTGGGATAGACCTTAGTGGACATTCGAGGGATCAGTCCTTCATATTGCATGCATAAGATTTGTCTTGAAGAAGGAAGAACAGGATCTATAGAGAGGTAGTGCCGTTTGAACCCTGCCATAAGGGAGGTTGTGAAGAAAGAGATAGTGAAATGGCTTGATGTAGGCGTCATTTACCTCATATCTGATAGCAGCTGGGTAAGCCCAGTGCAATATGTTCCAAAGAAAGGAGGTATGATAGTCGTCACCAACCGTAAAAATGAGTTAATTCCTACAAGGACAACCACGGGGTGGAGAATATGTATGGATTACCGCAAGTTAAATCTGGCCATAAAAAAGGACCACTTTCCACTACCGTTTATTGATTAAATGTTAGATCGGCTTGCGAGGAATGAATTCTTTTGCTTTCTTGACAGCTATTCAGGGTATAACTAAATTACGATTGCGCCGGAAGATCAATATAAAACAACATTCAAGTGCCCATTCGGCACATTTGCATTTTGTCGCATGCCATTTGGACTCTGTAATACACTAGGTACCTTCCAAAGGTGTATGATGGCCATATTTTCAGATTTCTTGGAGGAGTCAGTCGAGATGTTTATGGATGACTTTTCAGTTTTTGGCAACACCTATGACTCCTGTTTATCAAATCTGGAAAAAGTCTTGAATAGATGCGTTGAAACAAATCTTGTTTTGACTTGGGAGAAATGCCATTTTATGGTTGAAGAAGGAATCGTGCGAGGTCACAAGATATCAAAGGCAGGATTGGAAGTTGATCAAGCAAAAATTGATGCAATATCCAAGTTACCACCACCAGTCAATGTGAAAACACTTAGGAGTTTTCTGGGACATGTGGGGTTCTATCGAAGATTCATCTGCAAATTTTCTCAGATCGTAAGACCCCTAAGCGCGCTCCTCGAGATTGATCACGAATATGATTTAAATGACGCATGCGCTGAAGCATTCCACACGCTAAAAAATGCGCTCATCACCGCACCTATTCTGATTATGCCAGATTGGACGCAACCGTTTGCGTTGATGTGTGATGCCAGTGGATATGCAGTGGGCGCAGTCTTGAGTTAGCCCAAAGACAAGATTTTGGATCCTATATATTATGCCAGCAAGACGTTGAATGATTCACAGGAAAATTATACAACCACAGCAAAAGAAATGCTCGTAGTGGTGTTTGTGCTGGAGAAATTTCGACAGTACTTAATTGGATCAAATGTAGTGGTGTATACTGATCATTCTGCGATCAAATACCTTATGACGAAGAAGGATGCGAAACCAAGATTGATAAGGTGGGTACTATTCCTGCAAGAATTTGACCTAGAGATTAAAGATTGGAAGTGCACTGAGAACCAAGTCGCAGATCATTTATCACGGTTAAAAAATTGCGAGGTTCAGAAGAAAGAGAAAGAAATTGAAGAAAGGTTCCCTGACGAGCAACTTATATCGGTATACGTTAATGTTCCATGGTATGCGGACATTGTAAACTTCATAGTTTGCGGCCAAGTACCAGAAGACTACTCATACCAGCAGAAGAAGAAGCTGAGACACGAAGTCAAATTTTATTTCTGGGATGATCCCTTCTTTTATCGGCTTGGACTTGATCATATTTTGCATCGATGCGTTCCTGAGCATGAAACTAAACATATCTTGGAACTTTGTCATGAGTCCCCTTATGGAGGACATTTTGGGGGGCAGCGGACTGCCGCAAAAGTCCTTCAGAGTGGCTATTTTTGGCCAACACTATCTAAGGACGCCCATGCCCATATTGTGCAATGCGACAGATGCCAGAGAATAGGGAACATGTCCAGAAGGGATGAAATGCCTCTGACTTCGATCTTGGAAATTGAATTGTTTGATGTATGAGGAATCGACTTTATGGGCCCATTTTCACCTTCAGAAGGTCATCAATATATTCTGGTCACGGTTGATTATGTATCAAAGTGGGTTGAGGCCATCGCATGTGCTAATAACGATGCAGCCACGGTGGCGAAGTTTCTCAAGAAAAATATCTTCACATGATATGGAACGCCTCGTGCCTTAATCAGTGATGAAGGCTCACTTTTCGTCAACCGCATCATCACTAATCTGTCGACCAAATTTAATGTCAGCTATAAAGTTGCAACCGTATATCACCCACAAACCAATGGACAGGCAGAGATTTCTAACAGAGAGATCAAAACTATCTTGGAAAAGGTAGTCAGTACCTCTAGGAAGGATTGGTCACCCAAGCTTGACGAAGCATTATGGGCATACATGACTGCCTTCAAAACTCCAATCGGCATGTCCCTATATGCTTTGGTCTTCAGAAAAGCTTGTCATCTGCCTCTCGAGTTGGAACACAAAGTAATGTGGGCAAGTAAAAAGCTAAACTTTGATCTATCAAGTGCGGGGGAAGTCCGAAAGTTGCAGTTGAATGAACTGGTCGAGTGGTGAATGAATGCCTACGAAAATGCCAAGCTTTATAAAGAGCGAACCAAGAAGTGGCATGACGACCGCATAAGCAAACAGACATTCTTCGAGGGTCAACAAGTACTTCTATTTAACGCGTGTTTCCGATTGTTTCCAAGAAAGTTGAAGTCCCGCTGGTCTGGGCCATTCCGCATCAAGACTATCTTTCCCCATGGCACAGTAGAGCTAACAACTGAAGATGGAAGCAGCGCATTCAAAGTCAATGGTCAAAGAATTAAGCCCTACTATGGGGGCAATGTGGAATGACGTATGGGGACCATCGACTTAGGCAAGCAGGATTGACCGCTTGCGGTGATGCTATTTCGGTAACTCTGAAAAACTTCTTTCAATCAACATCCCTACATTTATGTTTAAATGTTTTTTTTTTTACATCTTTCCTTTACTTTTTTTTGCATTGCGTTATTTACTGCTTTCTAAAATTAGCATTTACTGGTTTATGAATTTACTTGCAATTTAATTCAATTGCGTTATTTCCATGTCTTGTTTAATTTACTTACTTTTCTGCATTAGTTGCATTGTTCTTAAGTCTCTGTGAATGACTCACTAAAAGAAAATGAACACCGCAAAGTCTTCATGACTTGCGTTGTTGATGAGAAATAAATCAAAAAAATAATAAAAAAAGTAAATAATAATAATAATAATAAACTTTAATAAACATCCGGTGTGCATTGCGATGATGGGTGCATCTTGCGCTGACAAGATACACTTTACGTCCATCTTACACAAATGCATTGCACTGAGGGGTGTGTTGTGTGCGTATGTATTCTGCGCCCGTCCTTAGCGAAAACGCATTATGTCGAGGTAGTGTTGCGCCAGTAGAAATACCGTGCGCCCGTCCTCCAAAAATGCGCTGAGTTGAGGGGTGTGTTGCATTAATGCATGCGTTGTTGCCCGTCCTCTGCTAATATGCATTTGCGTTAATGGATGCATTGCGTTAATCTTTAACCTTGCGCCCATCCGAATAAAATACAAAGGATAAATTCATTTCATTATTTTTATGTATGGAAGCTATTCCTTGATTTTTTTGTACATGCTTAAATTTTGTGTTGCGATGATTGTAATTCCTTGTATACTTAGTTAATTTTAATACAACTGAGTAACTATTCTTTCCATATGCATTTGACTAAGTGTTTTGTCTTTTCTGTCCAAAACAACAAAATGAGAACCTTACGCATCTCTAAATTTGGAGGTGAGAAGGTCTAAGCAGATGCGATCAAGTAGATGCGGTCATTATCAAGAAAATGCGTTCATTATAAAAAAAAAAATCATAAAAACTCCAATGTCAGCGCAAGGGAAAGTCCCAACCTGATAAGAGCT
Organism: Benincasa hispida; assembly: GCF_027475165.1. Classification (NCBI taxonomy): domain Eukaryota; kingdom Viridiplantae; phylum Streptophyta; class Magnoliopsida; order Cucurbitales; family Cucurbitaceae; genus Benincasa; species Benincasa hispida. Next base: position 49,680,182 of record NC_143487.1, read on the forward strand.
AAGTTGTGAAAGGAACCTGCTTGTAGTTGGATGTTCGCATGTCACCTATAGGAGCAAGTCAGAATGAAGGTAGGTTTCCAAGATCGACGTAATATGAAAAGAAAAAAAAAGAGAGAAAATAAGAATATAAGAGACAACTCTTCTGATTAGCAAAAGTAAAACTTAGTTGAAAATCAAGAGTTGAAGTTGAGATTGGAACACAACCGTAGTTGGATACTAGCATGACACCCGTGGGAGCAAGCCAAAACGAAGGATGTAACCATGATCAACAGTCTCTAATAAAATGGCGCAAACCAGACCACCGCATAAAGATACACCTAGTTGTTTTTGCAAGAAGAGGTAAACATTCTTCTCCAAATAAGAAGAGAATTTTTGGGTAGAGGTTTGTTGTATAAAAGAATAAAGTAAAGCATGTTGATGAATTGTTAAAGGATAGAAGGAAATTGCATGGTTAAGTAATGTTGTAGTGGTAGAGCATTCGCAGCAACCAATCGACGCAAAATTAGGATAGGAATTGAACGAAATTGCCTTAGTTGAAGATATGCTTGAGGACAAGCATATATCTAAATTTGGGGGTGTGATAACTTATAGAAATATAAGTTATTTATGCTGTTTTTTTTTAGAAATTGTGGCAAAAAGAAAAGAAAGTTGCGTCGATAGTATAAGAATTGGCCAAGAAATACGAAAATTATGAAATGTCGTAAACGCACCCACTAACACCATTGCGATGGCGAAATAGAGTGTTTTAGTCTCTGTTTTAAAGCTAGGCGAAAGTTGGAGCATTTGGTGATATACATATCTATATGATTTATTATGAAAGTGTGTAGGCTATATGATTATGAAATCTCGAATGCTTGATTGTTTACATGAGTTAGTGCATAAAAGTGATGTACTAGAGTTGATCCATTAATACTAGATTAATTACGTATGTTGAGATTAATTAACATGACCTTGACGAGGAGATTTTAGAGGACTCATGATGATGTGAATGTTATATGTAATATGAAGTTAGATGTAATCTCTTTTCCTTTTCGGACTATATGACTGCATGAAAGTGATGCTAGTACATGAAAGAGATGTACTAGGGCTGGTGTGTTTGAAAGTGATACATACCTAGAGGATACTGGGGTGTACGTAAGAGGTGAGCGCTCAGTGGGTTATATGTATACGAAAGAGGTATATACATAACCATGTATACGAAAGAGGTATGAATCCCTACATTCATAGAGAGGATCTGGGGTGTACGAAAGAGGTACACACTCAGTGGGTTATGTGTATACGAAAGAGGTGTATGCATAACCGGGTGTACGAAAGAGGTACACACTCAGTGGGTTATGTGTATACAAAAGAGATGTATACATAACCAGGTGTATGAAAGAGGTACACATTCAGTGGGTTATGTGTATACGAAAGAGGTGTATACTTAACTAGGTGTACGAAAGAGGTACACATTCAGTGGGTTATGTGTATACGAAAGAGGTGTATACGTAACCATGTGTACGAAAGAGGTACACATTAAGTGGGTTATGTGTATACGAAAGAGGTGTATTCATAACCATGCGTATCCAAGAGATTGTGTTTCCTTCGGGATTCACCAGAGGTTGTGGGTCCTACGGGACTTACTAGAGGTAGTGGGCATACTTAACTACAGTAGGGTAGAAATGAACTTTTCATGTATGTATGTTTTCCATGAGGACTAGAGCAGTTTATATATTCCATTAGAGGTAGGCATATAGAGGACATTGACCTCAGTAGTGGGGTTACTTACTAAGTATTTTATACTCACCCTTTCTCATGTTTATGTTTCAGGTAAGAGTAGGGACGCGCCGACGTATAACAAGTGAAATTCGTGAACGAGCCACTGGGACCAATTTTATGCTTCCGCTCATGAGATTTAAACTTCTTTTCATGTTTTTCCTAGCTTTCAGTGTTGATGTTTAAAACTTACTATTAAGAATCGCTTCCATATTTATTTATTATCATTTATGCTTTATGGGTACCCTATCGTCATTTTTAATATTTGAAATTAAATGTAAAGTCTTTTAAATTTACCTTATAGCATTTATTTCACTATAACAAAGTGTCGTTTTAAGTTCCATGCATGCATGTATTTAGTAACGGCCTAACGTAAGTCCTAGAGGGTCGGGTCGTTACATTAAGTCCCCACTGATCCCCTAATGAACAATTATTTTGTGATCCAATCACAAAACCGAGTCCTTCTCATGCCAAATGAGAGGGTGGGATCCTTTGTTCAAGCCCCAGAATCAGCACTTAAGGGAACAACCTCCTTACTATCCCTAAAGCGAGTAGGAGTGAATTTCCTCTTGCACCCTATATCCCCAGCTATCTATCCAGTCTTACCTCTAAAATGGCAGTCATATTAGGCCGGCCCTGATGAGCCAACCCTCACCTATACAAATCTAAGGGCAATCCCAGATAAACAGGAGTTCATAGTTAGCTCAGGATTAATGTCAAGTTACCTAGGTCATCACTTAGAAATAGTTAATCTTAAACAGTAAATAGCGTTATAAAGTAAGAGTGACTCATTTCGTGGTCCGATCTTGTACAAACTCTTTTGCACAAGGACACCTTCACTCCTCATGTCCAACATGAACGAATTAGGATCATTTCATTTGTAGCACTTTACAACTCCTTGTAACAACTACAGAGTAGGTCGTATCCAATAGTAGTACCAGAATAAGGTACCCAACCTTATCCATGTACTATAGATCATTTTGACTATTTACTCGAACCTGATCTACCTTTATGTTTCCACATAAAGTTCAAATACTTATCCAATAGTTAAGGGACTTTTAGGTTTATTGGATTTCTATTCAAGCAATAGATCTATTCAATAACACCTTTATTGAATTATCAGAATAAGCTTCATTGTTTACGTACCACGAGTTTTAGGACATAAAACCCAACACGCACATCTTCGGTGGGATTTTAGTGTTTGACCTTTTCATTACTACCACCGTAACGATCTTTTCTTCATTATTTTGTTTCTTTTTCAATCTTTGTGGGAATGGTGGTAGCTGTACTTCCTCTATTTCATATTCTAGAGGCTTGAAGGTGGACGCAACTTCTGGGTTCATCTTCTCGGGCTCTTCTGATTTATGTGTCAACGGGTTCTTAGGTTCCATTGCATTCAGGTTGGTCCTGGTGGGCTCTTTTCCTTCTTCCACTGTCGTCTTTCCGCTTTGCAAGGAGACTGCTAGGCATTGTTCCTTTCCTGTGTTCCCCGGGTTGTGAGGGAGCTCAGTTGAGCTTGGCAACGTCTTTTGCGGTCTATTTTTCAGCTCACCCGCAATCTGTCCTATTTGGATTTCAAGATTGCGGATAGTAGTTGCCTGGTTTTAGAGGACCATCTCGTTTCTCTCAATGTATTGCTTTAACTCCAGAGAGGAAGATGGCGGTGCTTGCGAGTTGCTAGCTTGATATTGTAGTTGACCGTTCGTTTGCTGGAAAAAACCTGGCGGTCCTTCTTTTTGCGCCATAGGTGGATAAATTTGTTGTTGAGTATTTTTCTAAGGGAAGTTGGGGTGGTTTCTCTACCTGGGGTTGTATGTGTTAGAGAAAGGATTATTCATTACAAAGTATACCAATTGCGGGTTCCTTGGACATTCTTCATTCGGATGCGCTTATCCACAAGTGGCACAACTTATGCTCATTTGTTCAATTGTGTTGACCTGCCCCCTTTGTGTTCCAGGGCCGTTGATTGTGATGCCCTGTATCAGATTCATAATCGCATTCATTTCATTTTGTAGGGATGCGATGGCCCCATTGTTTGCATCACCTTCTCGAATTTTTAGTCGTTGATTGCTTTCCCTCCAATCTTCGTGATTCTTTGATATGAAATCAAGGATATTTTTAGTCTTATCATATGTTTTGTCATGCAGACCACCAGCTGCTGTCGTATTGGCAACTGTCTGCGATGCAGGCTTCAAACCGTGATAAAATATCTCCATCTGGAGACAGTTAGGTAAGCAGTTGTGTGAAAAATCTCGCACCAATCTCTTAAACCTCGCCCATGTGTTGTTGAGCGATTCGTCAATTTCCTATTCAAAATTTGTAATCAACTTCCTCCTTCTTGCGTTCTTGGTAGGGGGAAGTATTTCTTCATGAATTTTTCTACAACTTTTTCCCACAAGGTTATCTCCCTGGTTCAAGAGAATAGGCCCATTTCCTTGCTTGGTCGCACAGCGAAAATAGGAACAACGTTAGTCGAACTTCTACAGCTGAGATGATTGAGAACACAAAAGTGTTATAGATTTCAATGAAACTCCAGAGATGGGCATGCGGATCCTCGCCACGCCTTCAACCAAATTGTTCGGTCGTTTGTATCATCTGCAACATAACCGGCTTCATCTCAAACCTCGATCCGTCCAAAGCGGGCCTCATGATTCCTAGGGAGAAATCATAGAGGTTGGGCGAAGCATAGTCCCAGATGGATCTATTGCAGTTGTTCCCAGGAGAATGGGGTTTGCCATGATATTGTTTGCGTTTGCGGCTCTTTCTTCTGGTTGTTCCGCCATTCTGGGATTTCTCTCTTGTTGTTATCTGCGGTTGCCTCTATGTCTTCTTCAGAATATTCTTTCAATCTCTGGGTTATAGTTGGGCTCAGGAACGTGTCCTTCGCTCATGCGACACTTGCCTCTTCCCTTACCAAAGGAATGGCAGTGCACAGAGGTCGAAAGCTACAAAGAAAATAAAAAAAATTACTGTTAGCACAATATGTACTGCTGTAGTCCCCGTCAACGGCACAAAAAACTTGATGCATTGTAAATGTGATGCAATAATGGTATGAATTTACGGTGAATGCATTGCACATATAATTTTTCCTTATAAGATCCAAGTATAAATCTCACTAGGTTTCCTGGTAAGTCCAGGGTTGAACACAGGGACTACTGAGTTACTCTGCGATAGTAAATTTGATTCCCTTGCGGTGGCAAAAAAAAAAAAAAGTTGAATGGTGTTTTGTTTGAGTATATTTCCTATGTGACGGATTCGAGTAAAGAGTTGATGAAATCGAGAATTATAATGAGCATGCAATGAACGGGTTGAGAAGGAATTTAGCTAACACTTCCTAAGATTGCGTTCAAGTTATGCGATCATGCTACACACAAACAACAACATGTCATCTTCCAATGCAAATGCCGTAATTCCTATTTCTAGGACGCATGCGATGTATACGAAAAAGTCGATAGGAGTTATGACTAAGCCTCTAATCTTATCTATGCGATGATGAATGATGCACCATACACAAGGTGACCGCATACTATCATATCTTATCTCTAGGGTGCATGCGATGTATTAATAGCAACAAAACTTATTCCTAAGTTTCTCTCTCTTGCTTATGCGGTTCTAATCTGACTTTCCCAAGCCTAGATTGTAATTTGACTCCCCCAAGCCTAGATTCTATCTTTAGACCACTCTCCCGAGTATCTCTAAAGGGTGAATGATGCATACATAAGACAAGATGATCGCATAAAGTGAAGATCTTAGGTCATACTTGCTAAGTACTTCTCAACCCATTTGGAAATTTAACTACTCATGCGAAGTATGGAGAGATTGAAAATAAGTTGAAATGAGATTTCCATTGTCTATAGATTAAGTGCAGAATACAGAATAATAATAGAATGTAGAGATAAGAAGTCTGGTAGCAATGTCTTGCTTCCCGTGGCCTTTTACACTATCTTTTCACTCCAACTCTACTTAGAAGTATATCCTTGCTCTCGCAAGTGTTGGCCTTTCCTCCGTTTGTAGCACTTCCCGACAGTCTTCCGAGCTGTCCGAGAATGATCTCTCGGTGTTTTCTTCTCTTAGCTGAACTCCGTCTTCTAAGTATAAGTATGAACAAACTAACGGCTATCTATCTTTTATTTGATCTAACTTCTATATGGCGAACTTTTTTTAACGATGGTGGCCTTCGATATTTATAGAGCTCAAAATGGAGAAGCTTTTCGCTCTAATGATTGCAATAGTGGACGGTCATTAAATCTCCTACTCTGATGCGCCGATTAATGGTCACCAAAAGTTGAGTGTACTTGCTATAGTGTGTTGTTAACAGTTTGTCAACTAAATTCGAATTCGACCGTCATCAGCTTTCCATCCTATCATGGTTTATTATGCTTTCACCTTGATGTGCCATTTGTATGTGGCCACCTTCTTGAGCAACTTCTCGTGATCGCATACGATCGCATGACTTTGCGATCACAATCTTTCAATGCGTGCGGACACCTAATTCCTTGGACTGCAATTTAACTTGTGCCAACGCATTTTTCCTGTACAAAATAAGTAAATTAGATACTTTTATGCGATGGGCACATGCGATTGCAATTTCTTTAATTTAACACTTTTGGATATGATTTTGTATATTTTTACCGTCGCATTCCCTCATTGTTTTACTTATTTGCACTGTAATAACATGCATTTCTACCTGTTATCACTTCCTCAGCCCTCAGCCAGCTGCCTGCTTCTTCAACCTATGCAACTACTTTCTTATTCAACATCAAATTCAAAATTCAACTTCCAGAATTTATAAATTAAAATATATTCATCAAAACTCAAAACTTCCTTCTATGAACTTCTTACATATCATTTAAAATACCTTACCTCCAAATTAAAGCTTCTAATTCCTTCTAAAGAGCTCAAAATCCACTAATCTTCACAGCTTGCTCGGGGTAATCCAAAAATGAGAACACTTGTCAGTTTCTTCAAGATTTCAATATTAAACAGTGGAAATTTCTTCACAGCAATCCTAGATCATCAAGTAGACTGATCAAGCTTCGATTTGGCTACTGAAGCTCTTCCTTTGCATGAGAGAATTGACAAAACCGATTTCGTTTTTCCAGCCTCTATTTATACTTGTTCTTGCATGGCTACTTTGCATAATTAAATGACATACCATGCCACTTACTTTTTTCTTAAGCTTCTAATTATGACACTTAGCCCACTGGTTAGGTTGAATAAATGGTCTCCCTATCAATGCCTAAAGTGGCATGGCCTTCACACTTCTTAGTCTCTCAACCAAAGGCTCTCCTCACTGCCCATGCTACTTCCTTACCATTGCCTAAAACTTCCAATATTCCTCGTCCAAGGCTCACCTTCACTTCCTGGCCTTGCCTTCCTTGCATCATCCTTGTCTCTTGACAAGTCTTCCATGTCTTGCCCACCAAGATCATCGCCTAAGGCTTGCTACACCAACCTTTCTTTAACTTGCCACCAAGGCCTCCTAGGCACATTTTTCATGCTATATGCCTCTATGGATTCCTTCTCTTAAATACTTCAAAATTTCACTAATTTTTGGAAACTCCTATTTTAACCTGAGTGCTCCTTTTCCTATACTTAAAATATTTTCCAACTAAAACTTAGTTCATTCCCTTTCTAGAACTCAAACACTTAGGAAAATTTCTTCTTTTATTATTTCCCTTACTAAACTAACTCCCTAAGCATTATTTAAAGAAATTAACAACAACATGGACTTTTAAGCAATACTATTTAGTAATCAAGTACTAGGCTTTACAATTTACCTTCCCCTTTGAAAAATTTCGTCTTTAAATTTTTATTTGAGCCTTCTACAAGAAGAGATGGGGTACTTGTTCCTCATTTGATCCCCTGTCTCCCAAGTGGCTTTTTCCACTCCATGGTTCTTCCATAACACTTTCACTAGAGGAATGGTATTGTTCCTTAATACCTGTTCCTTCTTGTCCAAAATTTGTACCGGTTCTTCCTTGTAGGATAAGTTCTCTTTCAACTGAACTAGTTGTACCTAAAAAATATGTGACGAATCTGGAACGTACTTCCTCAACATAGAGACGTGGCAGACATAATGTATCTGAGAAAAATCCATAGGTAAAGCTAATTTTTAAGTTGATGGTCCGACCCGTTCCACAATCTTATAAGGTTCTATATACCTTGAACCTCAGCTTTCCTTTCCTTCCGAAACGTAGCACCCCTTTCCACGGAGATAGGTTAAGAAAGACCTAATCTCCAACTTCAAACTCTAACTCTCTTCTTCTCTTGTATGCATAACTTTTCTAATGATCTCGTGCTATCTTTAAGTTTTCTCTGATTAGCTTAACATTATCTGAGATAGCTTGGACTAACTCTTGTCCCATCAATTTTCTTTCTCCTACCTCATTTCAATAGGCTGGAGTTCTGCATTGTCTTCCGTATAATGCCTTATGGTAACTGTTTTGTTTGCAAACTCCATCAAAGGCAAATGGGTACCCCAACTACCTTTAAATTGCAACACATATGCTCTTAATATATGTTCCACTATTTGGATGGTCCTTTCTGACTGATCATCTATCTGAGGGTGGAAAGTTATACTGAAGTAAATTTTAGTTCCAAGTGCTTCTTGTAAACTTGGCCAAAACTTTGAAATAAACCTTGGATCCTTATCAGACACTATAGACACTGGAGCTCCATATTGGCTCACTATCCTGTACACATAGAGCTTAGCCAACTTGTCAAGCGTAAATGTTACCTTGATTGACATAAATTTAGCTGTCTTTGTGAGTCTATCCACAATCACTCAAATACCATCAAATCCACTTGAAGTCTTGGGTAACCTAAACAAGAAATCCATCATCACATGCTCTCAGTTCCATTTAGGCATTGGAAGTGGATTTAGAAGCTCTACCAGTCTCTGACGCTTCGACTTAACCTGTTGTCAAATCAAACATCTATCCACATAGTCAGCTGTACCACGTTTTACTCCCTGCCATCAATAAGACTTATTCAAAGTTCTATACATCTTAGTGTTTCCTGGGTGCATAGCATAAGCTGAACTATGGGCTTCCTCTAGAATGACATTCTTCAGAGTCATACTATTAGACACGTGGTGCGCGAAAATTGGAAGTCAATTTTACTCAACAACCAACTTCCTTTAGACGCAGGATGCGATGCATGTTCCTAAGATATGCGTTGATAGTCATGCGTCGATGGTCATGCGTTGGAATGAAAATTGCATTAACGAATGTATGCGATGACCATGCATCCTGCCACAAGTTTTGTTGCATTCACGGCAAGTATAACATGAATGCAAGTTTCTCGGGTAATCTGAGATCAAACACAGGGACTTGTAACTATATGTTTGCGGTGATGTGCATACGGCGGTTGAATAAAAGAATAAAGGGGATGTCGCTAAGTTAATCCTACTCCTACTCCTATCTATCAGACAACGCAATGAGAATATGCATGAAAGGTAGAGATGTAACAAACCTTGACATGAAATAAATGTATGGGAAATAGATAAAATGCGGAGATGTTTTCATTGCAACCCTTAAGAGTGACCGCAAGGGCAACCCTAGTCAACGCAAACTAATGCGATCATACAACACTCATACAATAGTAAACCACCTCTCGGTGCGAATGCTACAGCTTCTAATGCTAGAACGCATGCAATGTATGTGTAGAGGTGTCTATAGGGCCTACACATAAGCCTCTAATTCTTGTCTATGTGATGATACACAAACAAGGCGACCACATATCATCATTCCTATTCCTAGGGTGCATGCGATGTAGTGTTGACAAACAGAGCTTATCTCTAAGTCCCTATCTCTTGCTTATGCCGATCTAATCTCGCTCTCTCGAGTCTAGATTCTAACCTAGCTATCTCGAGTCATTAGGTTCTTTCTTTAGACTCTCTCTCGAGTAGCGCTAAAGGGGTGTTGGGCACAACATAAGACAAGACAAACACATGAACTTGGTTGACGCAAGATTATTACTATCCCTAGTGAACAACGCATACCTTGCTTAATGCGTCCAACCACTTACCCTCTCAGGCAGTTGATTGTTGTTGACTTCATTCATAAATAAGCAATGCGTTAGCCTATAAACAGGCGTTGCAGTAGCTTCACACTAAGCAAGTAAGGTTACTTACACACTCGCGCAACGCACACCTCTCGGTGGGTTGCTACATGCTTCATATTCCTAATCCACATGACTAAGTATGCAATACCTACGCAATCCCACTAAGTGTTGCAATGAAAGTAATGATGCTAAGCAAGAAGATGGAGGAGTCGAAGGAACAGAGAAATGCATTGAAAACATATTGTATTAATTTCTTAATTCCAAAATGTCATACAATACAATGTAGGAAAAAAAAAAAGAAAAGGAAATGACCGGTTGGAAGCAAAGCTTTGCTTCCAGCAGATGTGCGTCAAGGCTGTCGGTAGTGCCATGGATGGGCGGAGGAGCTGACTCTCTCGAGATCTAGCTCCGGTCGTCACTCGGAATGGATGAAGGAGGTGAAGAACTCCCAGCGTCTTCTTACGCATTTTGTCTGGATCACAAGGATCCGCCCCAGGTGAACCTCAGGCGAAAACCTTGGATAAAATGAATTTCAGCTCGTCGGCTTCTATTTATAGAGCTTGGATCGCCGACAGCATTAATTGGACTGCTTTGAGTCTGACGTTCGGCGCATTCGTCCTTTCTGAACCTCTGCCACTAACGGCGTGGTAGGTGGAATGTCAACATCAGCTTTGGATTTTCTCGAGGTAGATGCGTTGATGCGTTTATTCCACCTACCTTGCGTTGATCCCATTAGAATGTGTTGTCGCATAGCCGCAATCATTCAATGGCCGCATTCGCTTAACACCGCATGATGACCGCAATCGCTTGACAAGTGCAACTCCCATGCGATAGACGCATATGGCTGATTACCGCAACATCCATGCGTTGATTGATGCGTTTGCCTTACGATGGAGTGTTTCTCTACATGCGGTCATCTATGCGATCGTCCGGTTTCCGCGTTTGCGTTCATTTCCTGCATTGGCTACAAAAATGGAACATTGAATGCATAATTAACACAAAGTAATGGATTAGCTGAGATTCGACATGCTGATAGACGCAAACTTTTTCTCATGAATTCCTAGCACGATCGATGCAATTTCTGCCTAACAACCTTCATAATTCTAAGTAAAAGGACTAAGATGGCATGCATTTCTGCATATCATCAACACGCGTTACCTATTTTCTTTCATCAAGGCTCCGTCTTGCCTCAACATATAATCCGTTCTCTCCGATCCAGACTTACCTCCTCATCTAACTTCCTGAGAACTGGGTCTCTGTGCCGCTCTTGATTACATTGTCCACTAAAGTAGGCCTTACTTGAAAATGAGCAAGTAAGCCTCCTAGGTTGCCTACAGCCAAGGTAGCATCAGAACCTCTCAATTTCTGTAACAACAACTCTCTCACTGCATGAACTAAACCCTTAGGATGACTGGACTTCCTGCTTAAAGCATCTGCTACTACATTCGAGGACCTCCATTGCTGGGTGGACTCTTCTTCCCTCCTGCCTCCATGAGCTTTTTTTGGACCTCTCTGGCTGTTGGCAATTGGAAGCTTAACACAGATGCAATCTGATCTTTTGAAGAAGGTAGGGGGGCCTTTCACCATCAGAGATCACTCCGGTCGTGCCATTATGGGAGGATGCAAACCCAAATCGCATGGTGGGAATGTGAGCCTGCTTATAGCGGAAGCTATTTTACAAGGTATGAAAGCGATAGAGCTTTGAGTGGGCTGGCAAAAATCTGAAAACCAATTAATCAAATCTCACATCTTTTTAACTAAAAGGAAAAAGAAAAAAAGAACACCCTAAAAAGAAGGATCTGAAACTTGTCTTATCCATAAATCATACTACATGAACATCACACAAAAAAATAAAAAATGCAATCATCATGAATTATTTGACCATTCGTAACAAAGCTTACACATTTCCTTTCATGAAGAACATTTTTTTTCTTTCTTTTTAAACAACGAATTAATAGAGTCCAATTATATTATTGACCAAACTTCACCAGAAATTATAGATATCATTATCTACACATGTTCTGAACCAAAACTTGATAAAATGTACATAATTTGATCTTTCATCTAAACACTTCTTAATTTTAGAAAAATACTCATTAATCCTCCTTTCTTTAGATTTTGTACACTCCATCTAATTTTCATTATTTAAGCCATATTGTTAAAGTTGAAAATTTGAAGTAAGCATATGACTAAATTGCTTTTGCACAAGTACGGGGAAGCATTTTTTATTTTTTATTTTTTATATTTATTTTAAAGAATAAGAAAGCAACATCACAACCAACAAGGAAAAATCAACTTTTAGGAGGCCTTTGTTTTTTTTGAAACGTAGATAGATAGAATATTTAGATGTTTGAAGTAATGGATATACAAATTAGAGATGTCTAACATTTTTATATAACCATATTTGTTTTGTAGGAA